>NC_133775.1:111234654-111239789 GCF_003597395.2 Chelonoidis abingdonii | reverse complement strand
GAAGGGGTTGAAGGAGGGGGGGGGCAGAGGGGCCTCCCGGTGGGGGGGGGGGTCGCCACATGGTCTCCTACTGCGACTGGGAGGGTCCTTGCAGCTGAGACAGCCTCAGGCAGGGAGGGAGGGAGAGGCAGCCTGGCACTGGCTCTCTCCCAGCCCCCACCCTAGGGGTGCTTAAAACCTGCAGGGGGAACACCTTCCCCTCTGGGGGCGGGGCTCTGCTGCACAAGCACCTTGGGGTGCAGCTGAAGTGAGGGGCTGCAGCCAGCCAGAGCCACACCCACACAGGGTCATTTTATTGCCATATTTATTTTTGATTCGTGCAAAGTTCTCAGGGCTCTGGGCAGAGCTGGCAGGGGAGAGGCGAATGAGGCCCCTGCCCCATGCACAGAGCACCAGCTGCCCAGCCTCCCTCAGGGCACCAGGGTAGGGGAAGCTGAGGAGTGCGCAGAAATATACAAGCTCAACGCAAAGAGGCAGGAGCAGCAGGGTTGGGGAGCACGGAGCTATGGGGGAAGGGGGGCAGGTGGACCCACATGGCTCCTAGTGAGACAACTTTTAAAAAAGAGAGAGAGAGAGAGAGGAAAGCTGTAAAAGTTGCCCTGCGGGGGCAGGGGTGCCATGGGGCTGGCCTGTCCAACTGGGCCCAGGGCACAGGCAGACGGAGAGGGATGGGGCTGGGCCCCTCACTGTGGCCGTCTTGCACTGCTGGGATCTCACGGTGGCGGTCCCGGGGCTCTGACACGCACAGGGCCCAGCCTTAGACGCTGCCCCCAAAGCTCTCCTCGTCCTCAGGCACCGGATCGGCGTCCCAGCAGGTGATGTCGATCTCTGTGGGAGAGTCGGACGTGTTAGTGCCAGGCAGCCCAGTGCCCCCCTCAAAGGGGAGCAAAGCAGGGTGCTGGGCTGCCCCCTACATGCCCAGGGCTGCCCCACTCACCGGGGGGCTTGGCGTAGAACACAGCAGGAGGAGTTTTGGCAGACGTCTCCACCTGGCAGAACTCTTCGTCCTGCGACTGGCTGAAGTAGCCCTCGCTGGCCTGGAAAGGAGAGGGAGCTGCCATCAGCAGCAGCCATGGAGGAGCCGAAAGCAGAGCGAGCGGCCAGCAGGGACACTGGTTCCAGCTGGCGTCTTACCACCTGGCCATGACCCAGGGCTTGCCAGCACCGGGAGCTGGCAAGACCCTGCATGCAGCTCCAGGACACCCCTCCCACTGCTGTGGGCTTAAGCCAGGCTCTGTACCCAGGAAGGCCCAGGAGCCAGATCCCACCCACCAAGGGATCCATGGGGCCAGGAGGGTAGAGCCGGGGCCGCAGTGAGTATGTGGCAGGCGCCTCAGGGAGCCTCTTGCCTGGCCAGGTTGGGGGAAGGGGCACCAGGTGCAACAGGAACCTGGCACCCAGCTCACCTGCACCCCTTCCTTCTGGGCCATCTCCCCGTTGGTCAGCAGCTGGGGCTCGGGGGCCTGCTGCCCGCTGGCGGCCTCCTGCAGGGCATGCTGGTAGCTGAGCGTCATCTGGTGCGGCCCTTCCATCGCAATGAGGCTGGCCGGCTCCTCGTCCTGCTCCGCGTCACAGAAGGTGGCTGGTGGCTCAGGCAGCTCGTCGAAGTTCAGCAGGTTGTCGTCAGGAGGAGCGGGGGATGCAGGGGTGGCTGGGGGCACGTCCACCTCCACCAGGAGGGGCACGGGGGGCCCCGGCGGCGCAGCTGTGGCCAGCTCCCAGGCAGCGGGCGGGGTGGTGCTGTCATTCTGCCACAGGTCAATGAGGCTCTCGGGGCTGGGGCTGGGGGGCTGCGCGTGGCCTGAGGACTCGCCCTCTGCGGGCACCATGGCCACGGGGAATAGCAGTGGCTCTCTGGGCTCCAGGAACACAAGGTCCTCGGTGGGGCCCAGCCTGCCCCCCTGCACTGCTGTCCACTCAGGGCCCCCAGGCGGCTCGTCTGCCATCAGCGGCGCCGGCGCCTCGCTGCTGGGCCCAGGCGAGTCTGCACGGAGAGGGAGACAGCGCATCAGAGGCCAGCCCCAGCTCCCACCTGCCCTCTGGGGAGGGGCACCCTGCGCTCCCCTGCACCCCACCTTTCCACAGGGCCTGCTGCGTCACTTCGTCTAGGGCCCTTTCGATCTGCTCCCCGATGGGTGTGGAGGCTGGGCTGGAGTCACAGGGGCTGCAGCCCACAGCCGAGGCCTTTCTGTGAGCGTCCGACTGGCTGCCTGCGAACAAGCGAGATGGAAGCTGAAGGGGCCCCAGGCCGACCCCTCGCCAGCCAGTGCATTGGCACGTGTGCAAATAAGCAGGCCCCTCGTGTGCAAATTAATATGCATTACCTCATTTGCATGCATAGCCCTTCCCACCGTCAGCCCATCCTGGACTTTCCTTTTCCAGCCAAGAGTCTGGGGGCGGCTCCCCCCTCCGCCCCCTGGGGCACGCGGCAGGGAGAAGGCCTCACGCCTGCCAGAGCACAGGCCCCTGGGTGTTCGAGCACCGGCCTGACAGCAGAACACTCCAGCCAGGCAGCTGGGGGCCCCAGGGCCAGCCCTTGGAGTTCACAGACATGAGCGGGGTTGCTCCCCCGCACTCCAAGGCTCTCCCCACAGCCAGCCAGGTAGGAATTCAGGCCCCAGGCCTGCATCACACCCTCACCGGAGCTAGAAACCCCATGGGAACTGGGCCCAGCGCCTAGCACATGCCAGGCCACGGGGGCAGCTCTGCAGCGGGAGCAGGCCCCCTGACGGGCCGGGGCAATCCTGCGCCCACCTGAACCAGGCGCCGCTTTGCCACTTTGGGGAGACATTTCACATATTTATTCTACTGAAGCCAGCCCCTCGGCACATCCCAGCACGCCCCTGCCCGTGGCCAGCCCCGCCCCCAGCATGCCCCGGTCCCCTTGCACGCTGTGTCCCGTCAGCAGGCCCTGGCCTCCCTGACCCCCCGGCACCCTGACCCCCCGGCACGCCCCAGCTGGTGTCTGTGAAAAAGAAGATTCCTGGCTCTCCCATTTGGTCCCCACAGCTGCTTTCTCCTCCCATCTCCCTGGCCAAACCCCTAGTGCCCTGCAGCTGCCACCTCCTTTCGCAGTGACCATGTGCAGGGAGATTGGGGGGGGGGGTAGGATGAGGCCTCCCCAATGCGCTCTCCCCCCAGCAGGGCGGGGCCTGGGCACTCGCCTGGGCACTGCTACCTACATGGGAAGAAGGAGGAGAGGTTTGGTGTGCGGTGGCAGGTGACATAGGGGAAGGGGGTCCGTGGGGGGGAGGAAGAGGAGGAGGAGGAGGAAGGCGGCCCACTGTCAGGTGTCTTTATGAAAGAACAGTGCAGACGACCTGCTGAGAGAAAGACAGACAGACAGACGCACGGAGACAGAGAAAGCAAAGAGAACGGTCAGTCTCCCAGCTCTAGTGCCCAGCCCCACTCCAGTGCCACTGTGAACGGGGAGCAGTGTGGGTGGGGCCGCACCCCGGGGGCTCAGGTCAAGGGCATTGAGGGGACGGGGGGGCAGCAGGAATGGGGGGAGTGAGGAACAGACACCTGCACTTCTCTCTTGACTCCATCAGCCCTGGCTGTCTGTGGTCAGTAGCACAACCTGCATGGCAGGAACAGGACAAGATGCTGCGCCCAGCCGCCAGCACACAGGGCACCAGCCGCATGTCCCCAGAGCTCCAGGCAGAAGGGGGCAGTGACCAGCCCAGCAGGGCAGCTGTGTCCCCTTGTCCTGCCCTGAGGAAACCCCCAGGAGCAGGCGCATCTCCAGCCCGGGAGCCCATCAGCAGGTCAGAAAGACTCCCCGCCCCCCCCAGGAGTCACATCCCAAGCCCAGACCATCCCTGGGCAACCTGGACGCCCCACATCCTTCCCCATCCGCTCAGACCTCGCCCAGGGCGCGCTGCCACCCCCAATTCCCTACCTAGCATGGGTGGCCAACATTCTGCTGTCTGACAACTGGACCTCCCGCCCCACCCCTTCCCCAGGCCCAGACCCTGCTCCACGTCTTCCCCAGGCCCCACCCTTTTCCCCAGGCCCCGCCCCTGCTCTGCCTCTTCCCCCTACCCTGCCCCTGCTCCACCTCTTCCCCACAGCCCCACCCTTTCCCCAGCCCCGCCCTGCTTCTGCCCTTCTCCCCTCCCTGCCCCGCTCACCTCTTCCCAGTCCCAACCTGCCTTCCCCATGGCCCCACCCATTCCGGCGTGCAGGCACCGCTCTTGTAGCCGCACCACACCCACCCTGGCCCCTTCCTACGCCTGCTCGCCAGCCCAACCCTCTTCCCCGCAGCCCAGTCCCCTGCTCTGTATCTTCCCAGCCCACCGCTTCCCAGGCGCCCGCCCCGTGCTCTGACCTCTTACCCCCTACCTGCCCCGCTCCACCTCTTCCCAGGTCCCACCCGCCCTCTCCCAGCCCCACCCTTCCCCACGCACCGCACCTTTCTGCCTCTGTCCCCCTACCCTGTCCCCTGCTCCGCCTCTCCCCACCCACCTCTCGTCCCGCGCCCACCCGCTAGCTCTTATCTTTCCCAGGCCCCACCTCTTCCCCAGCCCCGCCCCTGCTCTAGCCTCTTCCCCTACCTAGCCCCCTCCTCTCCGCCAACCTGCCCCGCCCTCTCCCGCCCACCCTTTCCCATGGACCCCTCCCCACCTCTTACCAGGCCCCCCCTTTCCAGCCCGCCCCTTCCTCCCAAGCCCCACCCTTTCCCCTCAGCCCACCCTGCTCCACACCTTCTTTCCCAGCACTACCCCTCCTTCCAGCCTGACTCCACTCTGCCTCTCTCTCCAGGCCTCACCCCATCCTCTCATGGCCCAGCCCGCTCCACTCTCTTTCAGACCCCCCGCTCCCAACCACCCCCAATGCTCTCCTCTTCCCCAGGCCCCACCACACTCCACCTTCCCAGGCCCACCACTGCTCCACCTCTCCTCCAGGGCCCCCTCTTCCAGCCCACCCTGTCTCCAGGCCCCGCCCCACCCCGCCTTTTCCCCAGGTCCGCCCTGCCTCCTTTCCTCCAGGTACTCCACTTTCAGGGCCCAGCCCTCTCGGCTCTTCCCACCCTCGCCCATTCTTCCAGCCCCCACCTGCCCCTTCCCAGGTCACCCCTACTGGTGTTCCAGCCCGCCCCATGCTTCACCTGTCCTCGCCCCCTTCCCAAGCCC
>NC_133775.1:111213396-111227888 GCF_003597395.2 Chelonoidis abingdonii | reverse complement strand
CCCCCCAATCCTGCCTGGCCCTGCCAACCATGCCCCACTCCCCCGCAGCCTGAGCCCCACCATCCACACCCCACTGCACTGTGTCCTGCTCTACTCACCCCACCCCTCTGTAGCCAGGCCCCCCTGGCCACTCCCTGCCCTGCCATCCGCCCCCACCCCCAAACCCTCCCCACCATGGCCTGCTTCAGACCAAATCCCACCCTGCCATGGCCTGGCCTCTCAACACATCCCTAAACCCACCACTGCCCTTCCATGGCCTGACTGCCCGGCCAAACACTCACCTCCACTTCTGACTCCGACTTCTTGAGATCCTGGCCGTTCTCCTCCTCGTGCTGCTGCTCGCCCTGGGGAGAGAGGCAGTGTCAGCCCCTGACTGCAGCCCCCCAGCCCCGGGCAGAGCCACCCCACAGGGACCCCTCCCAGAAGCACCATGGGATCCAGGCCCACCTGCTGTGGTAGCAGAGAGGCTGGGGGGCTCCGGAGGGCAGGCCGCAGATGGTCTGCAACGAAATCGGGGCCAGGGCGACAAACCGCCTGGCACAGACTAAGCACTGGCCCCTGCCTCAGGAGGTGGCACTGGGCTGGAGCTGGTACGTGGGCCCTGGGTGGGCTGGAGAGCTGCTGGCATTCACCCCCGGGGGGAGGACCCCAGGACCTCACTTACGAAGATGGACTGTTCCTGCAGACGCTGCCTGGCCTCCTCCGCCTCCAGAGTCTGCTGCTTCCGCCTGCCACGACAGCCAGCGAGGGGGCCTGAGCAACTGCTGGGGGCAGCCCCCAGACCCCTCCCAACAAATGCACCAGCAAGCACATGGCGCCCTGCCCCACGCAGCCCCCAGACCCACCTCTCCACCCCACACCCTGCCCTCCCACACCACACCCCCATGCATGCAGGGTAGGGTGGGGTGCCCACAAACTCCCTGGTGGCATTTTGCCCCACAGTCAGATGACAACGACACAAGTCTGGCGTAATTCTGATGTATTTTGTGCAGGAGGCACGTGAGTTGTCATTGGAAAGGATACGAGTCAGGCGCTACCAAATTCACGCTCCATTTTGGTACATTTCATGGTTACAGGATTTAAACACAGTAAATTTCATGATTTCAGCTATTTAAATTTGAAATTTCATAGTGCTGTAACTGTAGAGGTCCTGACCCAAAAAGGAGTGGGGGTGGGGAGAGAGAGGAAGAAGAGTCGCAAGATTATTGAGGGGGGAGGGTGGCCACACTGCTACCCTTACTTCTGCAGTACTGCAGCGGCAGAGCCGGGCAGCTGGAGAGCAGCGGCTGGCCCAGCGCTGAAGGCAGAGCCCCGCCAGCAGCAGCACAGAAGTAAGGACGTCATGGTACGGTATTGCTACCCTCACTTCTGCGCTGCTGCCTGCAGAGCTGGGTTCTCAGTCGCCAGCTGCCACTCCAACTGCCCAGTTCTGAAGGCAGCAGCGCAGAGGGTGGCATGGTGTGGTATTGCCACCCTCACTTCTGTGCTGCTGTTGGCAGGGCGCTGCCTTCACAGCTGGGCACCTGTCCAAGAGCCGCCACTCTCAAGGCAGCACAGAAGTAAGAATGGCAATAGCACATTCCCCTCTACAATAACCTTGTGGCCCCCCTGCAACTCCCTTTTGAGTCAGGGCTCCCAATTTGAGAAATGCCGATCTCCCCCATGACATGGGCAGAGTATAGGGTAAAAGCACAAGACCGACCAGTCCATGACGTGTTTGTTCATGGCAGTGAATTTGGTAGGCCTCTAGTTATGATTTACTGAATATGATTATCCTACTTGAATGCATGTATCATTTTGGTATCTGAAGTTGGGAATATTGTCTCTGCATCTGTTACAAATGGGTTTATACCTGGAGAACGTCCACTAGACAGAACGCAATCAGTCTAGCTGGCAAGGGCCATTAAGGAGAACAACAGGTCTTAGAAGATGCTAATCTCCCATCCGGGAGCCTGCCTGGGAAGCCTTCCTGGGGATGCTGCAAACAGCCTGAGAGTCATGGCTGCAGTGGCCCTACAAAGACATGTGACCAAGTCATGGTACTGGACTCCATGATAGTTTTCTGTGACAGGGGAACAAGCCTTGTGGATGGGGGGAAGCTGTAGATGTGGGACATCCTGACTTTAGTAAGGCTTTTGATACTGTCTCGCATGACCTCCTCATAAACAAACTAGGGAAATACAACCTATGGAGCTACTATAAGGTGGGTGCAAAACTGGTTGGAAAACTGTTCCCAGAGAGTAGTTATCAGTGGTTCACAGTCATGCTGGAAGGGCATAACGTGTGGGGTCCTGCGGGGATCAGTTCTGGGTCCGGTTCTGTTCAATATCTTCATCAGTGAGTTAGGTAATGGCATAGAGAGTCCACTTACGAAGTTTGTGGAGGATACCAAGCTGGGAGGGGTTGCAAGTGCTTTAGAGAACAGGATTTAATTAAAAATGATCTGGACAAATTGGAGAAATGGTCTGAAGTAAATAGGATGAAATTCATAAGGACAAATGCAAAATGCTCCACTTAGGAAGGAACAACCAGCTGCACACATACAAAATGTGTCCAATTCTCTGCACCACATTTCAGGAAGGGGATTGGTCCTGCTTTGAGCAGGAGTGGGACTAGATGACCTCCTGAGGTCCCTTCCAACCCTGAGATTCGATGATTCTATGGACAAACATGATGAAAGGTCTAGAAAACATGAGCTATGAAGGAAGACTGAACTGTTTAGTCAGGAGAGGAGAAGACTGGGGGGGGTGGGTAGGGGGACATGATCACAGTTTTCAAGTGCATACAAGGTTGTTACAAGGATGAGGGAGAAAAATTGTTGTTCTTAATCTCTGAAGACAGGACAAAAAGCAATGGTCTTAAATTGCAGCAAGGGCGGTTTAGGTTGGAGATTAGGAAAAACTTCCTAACTGTCAGGGTGGTTAAGCACTGGAATAAATTGCCTAGGAAGGTTGTGGAATCTCCATCATTGGGGATTTTTAAGAGCAGGTTGGACAAATACCTGTCAAGGATGGACCAGATTATACTTAATCCTGCCATGAGTGCAGGGGACTGGACTAGATGACTTCTCAAGGTCCCTTCCAGTCCTATGATTCTATAATACTAGTGTTTTCCTACCGACCGGGCGTGGGAATCAAACTGGGAGACAAAGGGTTCCCGCCATATGCAAAAGCTATTTAAGGCAGGGGAGAGACATCATCATGGTTTCTTCTTCACTGACTCCCCACCCAGGAAAGAGGACTGCTGGAAACACCTGCTAGGGAAGAAGGGCTGAGCCCAGGCTAGGGGTGTCTGGCCTAGTGCCGTTTACCTTCAAGAATCTCTGCAATCTGCCTAAAACAACATTTAGGGTGAGAATTTGCTTCACATGTCCACTTTCTTCACTATATTAAGCTTAGATTGTGTTTTGGTTTATTTGCTAGGTAATCCGCTTTGATCTGCTTGCTATCCCTTATAATTACCTAAAATTAGGGCTGTCAAGTGATTAAAAAAATTAATCGTGATTAATCTCAATTAATCGCACTGTTAAACAGTAATAGAATACCATTTAAATATTTTTGGATGTTTTCTACATTTTCAAATATACCGATTTCAATTACAAAACAGAAAGTGTACAGTGCTCACTTTATTTTTTATTACAAATATTTGCATTGTAAAAAAATAGTATTTTTCAATTCACCTCATACAAGTACTGTAGTGCAATCTCTTTATCATGAAAGTTGAACTTACAAATGTAGAATTATGTACAAAAAGTAACTGCACTCAAACAAAAACAATGCAAAACTTTTAGAGTCTACAAGTCCACTCAGTCCTATTTTTTGTTCAGCCAATCACTCAAACAAGTTTATTTACATTTGCAGGAGATAATGCTGCCTGCTTCTTGTTCACGATGTCACCTGAAAGTGAGAACAAGCATTCGCATGACATTGTTGTAGCTGACGTTGCAAATATATTTGCCAGATGTGCTAAAAATTCATATATCCCTTCATGCTTCAACTATTAGAGAAAACATGGGTCCATGCTGATGACAGATTCTGCTTGATAATAATCCAAAGCAGTGTAGACCACTGCATGTTCATTTTCATTATCTGAGTCAGATGCCACCAGCAGAAGGCTGATGCATGCTCCACACCTCATCCCTCTCAGACTTTGGAAGGCACTTCAGATTCTTAAACCTCAGGTCGAGGGCTGTAGCTATCTTTAGAAATCTCACATTGGTACATTCTTTGTTTTGTCAAATCTGCAGTGAAAGTGTTCTTAAAACGAACACGTGCTGAGTCATCATCCAAGACTGCTATAACATGAAATACATGGCAGAATGCAGGTAAAATAGAGCCGGAGACATACAATTCTCCCCCAAGGAGTTAAGTCAAAGTTTTATTAACTTTTTTTATTTTATTTTTTTTTAACGAGCATCATCAGCATGGAAGCATGCTCTCTGGAATGGTGGCCGAAGCATAAAGTGGCATACGAATGTTTAGCATATCTGGCACGTAAATATCTTGCAGCGCCAGCTACGAAAGTGCCAAGTGAATGCCTGTTCTCACTTTCAGGTGACACTGTAAATCAGAAGCAGACAAATTTATGTCCCATAAATGTAAACAAACTTGCTTGTCTGAGCGACAGGCTGAACAAGAAGTAGGACTGAGTGGACTTGCAGGCTCTAAAGTTTTGCATTGTTTTGTTTGAGTGCAGTTATGTAACAAAAAAAATCTACATTTGTAAATTTCATTTTCATGATAAAGAGATTGCCCTACAGTACTTGTAGGAGGTGAATAGAAAAACACAGTTTCTTTTATCATTTTCACAGTGCAAATATTTGTAATAAAAAATAAGAATATAAAGTGAGCACTATACACTTGTATTCTGGATTGTAATTGAAACCAATATATTTGAAAATGTAGAAAAATATCCAAAAATATTTAATACATTTCAGTTGGTATTCTATTGTTTAACAATGCGATTAAAACTGTGATTAATCGTGATCAATTTTTTGAGTTAATCGCGTGAGTTAACTGCAATTAATTGACAGCACTACTTAAAATCTATCTTTCGTAGTTAATAAACTTGTTTTGTTTTGTCTAAGACCAGCGTGTGTGTGGAAATCATACCTTGGGGCAGAAAGCTGTGTATAGTCCTCTCCACACTGCGGGAGGGGCAGACTTTCAGGAGCTCATGCTGTGCACTGCAAGATGGTGTAATTTTGGGTTTGCCCTCTAGAGGGGGGTGTGCACTTGAGTATTGGGCAGGTCCTTAGCTGAGCCTTCCCATGCAGAGCTGATCTCAGCATCTGTGTGAATCTGCAGCCCTCAGCAGCCCCCAATCAGCTCCCACCCACGCCCTGGTGCTTCCTGCCCACCAGCAGGCCCCATGGGTCAGCACCTCGCCCTCCCTCCCTACACCTCCTGCCTGCCGCGAACAGCTGTTTCGTGGCATAAAGGGAGGCTGGGATAGAGGGGGGAGGAGCGGGGATAGGGTGAACTCAGGGGAGGGGGCCGGGCAGCAAGAGGNGGGTGGGGCCTTGGGGGAAGGAGTGCAATAGGGGTGGGGCCTGGGGTAGAGCCGGGGGTTGAGCATCCACCAGCAGATTGAAAAGTCGGTGCCTTTGCTGGTGGGTCCGGTGGGCTCAGTGGTGCCCCAGCTCCAGGTGGCACCACGCAGCCCCTTGACTCGCCTCCAACACCGTACCAGCAAGCATGTGGCACCCTGCCCCCCATCCACACAGCCCCCAGATCCGCCCCAATGCATCAGCAAGCATGCAGCGTCCTGCCCCACGCAGCCCCCAGACCCATCTCTCCATGCCATGCTCCCCATGCTCCACCCACGCCGTGCCCCCCTGCATCCCCCACAAACACCCTGACTCGCAAAGAACACTGCCCCTCATCCCCTGCCCACACACGGGGAGGCACAAATCCTCCCACACCACGTCGAGCCCAGCCCTTGCCTGTGCTCCTCAATCTGCTCCTCGCGCTCCCGATAACGTCTCTCCCGCTCCTCCTGCTCCATGCGCTCCTGCTCCATGCGCTCCTGCTCAAAGCGCAGCCGCTCCTCCAGCACCTTCTGCCGCTCCTCCTCCTTCCGCAGCTCCTCCTCCTTCTGCAGGGGCAGCCCGTCAGCCCTGCAGGGCCCCCAGCCGCCCGCCCACCGCAGACCAATGGGATCCCTGCCTACCTGCCCAATGGGGACCCCATCCACCCACCACAGCCCACTGGGGCCCCTGCCTGCCCCGGGCCCTGCAGGACACACGAGGGGCCATGCTCAAGGACAATCTCCTGCTCAGCAGCCAGGGCTGGACAGAGTCGCAGAGAGGCTTTTGGGGGGACTTGGGGCAAACCCTGACAGTAAACCCCTAATCCCTCCCCGTTCCAAACCAACTGGCACTGCAGGGATGCTGGAGAGCATTCACCCGCAGCAGCAGCTCCTGTTCCCCGGGCTGGGCCCGGCTCCCTGCTCAGAGCACCGCGTTCTGGTGCATGGGGTCACAGCACCACTCAGGTTTGGCCTGGCTACCCCAGACACCACTTGGTTTAGGGGAGCTCTCAAGGGTGGGCCCAGGACAAAGGCCACACATCCCAGCCACAGGTGGTGAGCGGGGCAGAGGACAGAAGGCAGTATCTGGGCTGAGGGCAGCTCAGGCTTTGCAGAGACCTGTGGGCTGCACCAGGCCTGGGGGTGGGAGTACCCCAGGGGGTGCCCCAGAATTGCTGCCTCTGTCCCATGGCAGGCTCATCAGCTGGCCCCTCACTGGCCCTACCTTGGCCTGTTCCCAGAACTGTTCCCGGTTGAGCCGTTTCATCTCCACAGCCGCGTCGGTCTTCTGATAGGTCGTGCCCTGGAACAGATGGGGGTCAGCGGGGTGCAGCAGTGCCCCAGCACCAGCGGGGGGGCACACAGTGGTGCCACAGCAACAGCGGGGGGAGGGGCAGCAGAGCCTGGTGGTGCCCTGGGATCAGTCCCGCCATGCTGGAGCCAGGCAGCGTGGGGCCACAGGGCTCTACAGGTGCCAGATAAGGGCCTGTCTCCCCAGTCCCACAGCTCAGAGCCCCGGAGCAGTGGGTCTGGGCCAGGCGCCTGAGGATGGCTAGCAGGGCAGGTTCTCTAACCTGCTGGGGAGAGGGATGTAGGCGGAGGACCGGCTGGAGGTGGCACCTTACCACGGGCTCGGCGTTCTCATCCTCTCGCAGCCGCAGGCGGTGCAGCACGGGGCTGGAGATGCGAGCCAGGCCGTTGGAGAGGCGCTGCCCGATGGCCCCCGGGTCCACGTCCTCCACACTGCTGGCGTTAACGATCACATCCACACCCTGCATCAGGAGAGCAGCATGGGAGAGCTGGGCTGGCAGGCGGGGGGGATCTGAGCCGACAGCGGCATTGCCTCAGCCCAACCCCCAGCATGGTGCCAGCCCCGCTCCTGGGTGCCTCAGGGCTCAGCTCCCATGGGCTGGTCCGCGCCTGCCCCCCCTTGGGGTTCTGAAGGAGCTTAGCTGTCAGCTGGCCAGCGGAGGGGTGCGGGGTCCCAGCACAACTAGCGGCGAGGGGAAAAGACAGAGGGAATCAGTATGAACCCAAAAGCCTGGTGTGTAAGGTTGCTGGCTGGGAACCAGAAATTCTGCTGGCACAGACTGTCTCCCGCAGCACTGCTGCGAGCCGTGGCCAGTACGCGTTTGCCAGGCCTCACCGTGCTGGGCCAGGGAGGCTGCGAGTTTTAGTGTCACTCCTTTCTCTCCCCTCTGTGCGTTTGCCTTGGTGCAGCCCCACAGGAAAGGGACCCGCCTGTAACCAGCAGCTCCAGGCCAGGCCAGCTCACACCTCAGCTCTGCACAGAGGCCAGTTCCCAGCCTTGGGGCTGTGGGACAAGGGTCTGCCCCTTTCCCGACTCTGCAGCCAGAGGAAGGGAACGAGGGACCATGCAGAACAAAAGCCCGGCTTGATGATCACATTTCAAAGGCTCAAACTTTTCTTTTTCTGTCTCTTCAGCAAAGGATCCCCAGGGGCGGTTGGTGGAGCGGTACATGGGGGAGGGGCTCGGCAGGGTGTGTGCCTGGCACTCAGCAGCCCCAGGACTCTGGATACCAAACCCAGCCCTTGTTTAACCCGGTTTAATCTTGGGCAGCGGCAGGGTCAGGTTAACACCTCAGACTCTCTGGGCCTGTCACTGCACCCCAATTAATTCAGCCTCCCCAGCCCCACTGACCTGGAAGAACTCTGCGATCTTGGCCACGTGGCTGGCACAGGCGCACTTGCGGGCATCGGCCACGTCCTCCCCAACCTACCGGGGCACGGAGAGCAGAGTGAGATG
Organism: Chelonoidis abingdonii; assembly: GCF_003597395.2. NCBI lineage: Eukaryota > Metazoa > Chordata > Testudines > Testudinidae > Chelonoidis > Chelonoidis abingdonii. Next base: position 111,219,592 of record NC_133775.1, on the reverse strand, counting down.
GGGCTGCAGAGGGCACTAGGGGTGGAAATTCGTGGGGCCAGGCAATGACAGATAGTGTTTGCTCAGTGTCTCCCCCGACACCCTGTTCCCAGCCCTGGCGCCCCAGAGAGGGTGTCACCCGCCGGCCTGGGCACGTGCACGGGGCAGCTCAGAGCTGTCGGAGCGTCGCTTTCTGACAGGCGGACACAGAGCTCTGCCCTGCACCCCAGGTGCTTGAGTGACGCTCCACACCACCATGGTGGCAGCACACCCCTGCGCACCCACCCAGGCTACACTCATGGAGTCTGGAGACCCCCTCCACCCAAGCCCAGCTGGGTCCAGTGCAGGGATGCAGAGGTCCACTAGGTGGCAGCACAAGAGCATGACGGGTGCTGAGCCCAGGAGGGATCCCTGGAAAAGCCCCGGGACTCTGGAGATTGGGGGTCCTGGGAGGATATTCCTAGACGTTCAGGCCACACAGGACCGTCCCTCTGACCTCTGGCAGGCCAGCCAGAGCAGCCCAGCCTGGATTTACAGACTCCAAGCAAGGCAGAATCCGCCCGGCCTGCAGCAAGGAAATTCCCAATGAACTGCAGTGGTCAGTTCCCCATCGGTGCCTTCGGGTCCGTCTGGCTTGTGTCCTGTCCCATCTCCAGGCACCAGCTCTCGTTCTGCCTTGGCCAGCAGGACTGAAGGCCCCTGCTCTTGGGAATCTCCTCCCCACCTCGGTATCCAGAGACCAGGGTCAGGGCACCTGGAGCCTCCTCTGTTCAGCCAATGGACCCAGCCTGCCAGACAGGTTTCCCAGGCCCTGGATTGCTGAACCTTCTGCACATGCCTAGTGTCCTGTTTGAGACCCTGGCTCAGCTGGATCCCATCACAACTCCAAGTCCTGTTCTGAGTCACTGCTTTCTCAGCTGCTGCCCGCAGCCAGCCACGCGGCCTCCCCTCGGGTGCCAGATGTGCCACCCTGTTTTGCACTGAGTTCAGACACGCTTGTCTAATGAGCCCAGCTGCCCCCAGAACTGACCAGTCCCCAGCCTCAGTCCCTCCCAGAACTGGCGTATCATTTGCAAACTCTTCGAGCAATGACGTGATATTTTCTTCCAGCTCACTGATCACATTGACTAGCATTGGGCCAGGAACAGGCCCCAACCGGGCAAGGATCTCCCACCACCTAAAGTGAGCTATCAGACAGCATATAGGAACAGGCACTCAACCGCCGCAGAACAGCACGACCAGCCCCCCACCGCACTGACTCAGACGAGGTGCAACTCACACCAGACCCTGAGCTTCATCATCCCGAACGTGCAAACGGCTCAAAGGAGGTGTCCCACCTGCAGGCCTGCGCCAGTCCCCCTCCCCCATAGGCCTTACTCACCCAATTGACCAGGACGTATTTGGGCAGAGCTGCCTGGGGCTCTTTGACACTGCAGAAGCCGTACATCACCTTCTGGTTCTCAAAGTGGCCAGAGAGCTCCTGCAAGCCACCTCCTGGCAGGGCAGGGAGGAAGCACAGTCAGTCTGTCTGTCCCAGGCAGGGGGTGAGGCAGGGAGCAACCACGGACAGTCTGTCCCCCCACACCCCCTTGGGGTCAAGTTTTTTGCGGGAAGGGGTGTTTAGGCTCCCTCACCCCCCAGAACTGCAGCCCCCCATTGGCAGGAGGGAGGGAACCCCCGTGGGCGTTGGCTGGGTGGCAAGGACAGTAGCGCAAGGTTGGGGGTTTGGGGTCCCCTTACCTCCCGACGCAGCCAGCTTCAGGTCATCAGACTCATCCTCGTAGGTGTACAGAGCCCTGGGGGAGGAGAGCGCGTGAGGGCCAGCGAGTCTCCAGCCACACTCCTTGTGCCTGCACCAGACACTTGGGGGGGGGAGGCACAGCACCCGCTAGAGCCTGCTCACTGAGGGGCCTGCACCCCCTATCATACATAGCGCACCTGCCAGCCCCCCCAGAGGAGGGAACCCCACGGCAAAGGGGAAAGATGAGGCTGGGGGTGCCAGGCATAGGCCAGAAGATGGCACACCCTGTTCCCCAACAGCTGTGGTGACCTCAGCCCTGGGGAGGAGATTCCCACAGGAGAACCGGGATGAAGGTGGGGAGCTGTGCCCCTCGGCACTGGGCACTCCAGGCCAAACTGCATGACCCCTTCCTCCACCCAGCCACGTGGCCTCACGCTGACCCTGCGGGCACCCGTAGAGTGGAGTGCGGGGACCCCAGCTCTCAGCAAGTCTCTGTCGCTGGGACAAGCCTTTCAGCTCCTCTCCAAGCAAAGCAAGTCTCAGCAGTGCGGCCCAGCCCCCCCCGGCAGCACCCTCAGCCTGCCCCAGCTACCTAGGCACCTGTCCCAGTGCCAGCAGGGGACAGGAACCACCAGAGGCCTGGGGAGAAGCCTCCACATGGCCACGCCCAGCAAGACGGGGAGCAGGATCCAAGTGGCAGCCCCATGGGGGTCTGTGAGCAGGGAGTGGGGGGTTAGGCACCCCCACCCCTGGGCTTTGGGCCCTGGCTGAGCAGCCAATAGGGCTGGGGGCTGGGTCTTGGCCCCCAGGCAAATGTACCTAGCCACTGAGCAGGTCCTTTCCCCCCACACCACCCCGGCAGCGTGGTGGCCGGACACCTATGAGCCAGGGGCATGGGGGAAGGGACCAGTCAGCGACTATTTACCCACAGGCACCGCTGGGACGAGGGCAGCCGCGCCCCTCGCAGGACGCAGCGAGAGCCGCTCACGTTCCTGGGCTGCGTGAGCCCCTGGCAGGGAGCGGGAGGGAATTAAAGCAGTAGCAGCAAATCAATGAGCCTTCAGGGGGCGATCGGGGCTCCATGGAGATGGTTTCTTGGATACCGGCCCCGCACCCGGCTGTGCTGGCCAAGGCCCCCTCCCCCGCCACCCCCGTGGTCTTTGCCCTCCTCTGCATCCCCTGCACCCCCCCGGCGGCCTCTCCTCAAAGGCGGGGGTGGGCAGCAGCAAAGTCGGTCCAGGCCTGGTGGGCGAAGACAGGGAAATTTCAGCTTATCTAGGCAACCAGCATCCTCTGTCTCCATGGCAACCACCCAGCTCTCCAGCTGGGATGGTGCTCACAAGCTGAGGAGCTGATTAGTGGGGGAAGCGGGGGAGGTGTCTGAGCAGGGCATTAGCTGCTGTACTTTGCCCCCGCGGACCTATCTTGCTCCCCACTGCAGCCTGGCCCCCCATCCCCCCAGGCGGCTGAGGGACACTGTGGAGCCAGGGGCCTCTGCTGAATCACCACATTCCCCATCTGCTGAGCTGGGATCCCCTCCTCGAGCTCCTCATCGGCCTGAACTTCCGGGGTCCTGGAGGGTGGGGGAGAGGGGAAGGGCCTTCTGGCCTCATCCCGGGAGGGGCAGTCACGCCAGCCCCCCGCAAGCCCAGAGCACAGGAGGGGGAATCACAAGCCCAGGCCCCAACCGTCCCTGGGCGCCCCCCAAGGCAGAGCTAACAAGCCCCATTCATCCTTCACCCGTGTGCCCCTGGAGGCTGCAGCCTCAGGCTGTCACTTCTGCAGGTCCCCGACCATCAGCATTGAGGGCCCCCCAGCCCGCGGCCCAGTGAGGGCCATGCCAGCAGGAGCCCCTTGCCCAGGGGAGGGCAAACTAGAGCCCGTGGGCCAGATCCAGCCTATCAGGGCGCCCTGCCTGGCCCTGTGCCACTCCCGGAAGCAGCCAGCACAACGTCCCTGCGGCCCCTAAGTGGGAAGAAGAGGGCTCCGGGCACTGCCCTTGCCTGCAGCCACCACTGCCTGCAGCTCCCATTGGCTGGGACCACGGCCAATGGAAGCTTCGGGAGTGGTACCCACAGGTGAGGGCAGCACCTGGCAGAACCACCTGCCCCACGTCACCCCCAGGAGCCACTGCCGCATACGCTGGCCACTTCTGGGAGCGGCGCGAGGCCGGGCATGCAGAGATCCTGCCGTAGCCCCACTGCATGCCACTGCCACCCCGGAGCCGCTCGAGGTAAGCAGCGCCAGGCCAGAGCCCACACCCCAACCCCCTGCCCTGGCCCCTGCATGCCATTTCCCCACCTACATGTTTGTCCCCCCCGCCCTACCCCTCAAGCAGGATGCTCTTGCCAAGCCTAGTAACCACGAAGCCCCGAGCCCAGGGACACAACCCCCACCACCGTCCATCCTGGCCCTCATGTTCCTGTGGCTCTTGCGGGCGTTCCCAGCCCCCACTTCACCAGGCAAACACAGGCTCCTCCCCAGCCCAGGCTGTCCCCACCCCCACCTTTCGATCCGGATGGTCCTGGACTCTGCTCCAGCGCAGCTGCAGGGACGAGAGGATGTGGGGGACCCTTCAAATCCCAGCCCATCGCACCGGGGCACCAGGACACTCGCCTGCCTGGCAGTGGGGAGACAATGGGGATCCTGCACCCCTGACGAGTGTCACGAGCCGCAACCAAATCCCCGATCCAGCCCCCGGCTCCAACGTAACCAGACAAAGAGCAGGCCCAGCCCCACCCCGCACAGCCCCCTCCCCCCCACCAGGCACTGCCCCCCATGCACAGCCCCCTCCTCCCACACACCAGGCACTGCCCCCTCATGCACAGCCCTCTCCCCCCACACTGGGCACTGGCCCCCCCACTGGGCACTGGCCCGATGCACAGCCCCTTCCCCCTCCACCAGGCACTGCCCCTCCATGCACAGCCCTCTCCCCCCTACACTGGGCACTAGCCCCCCATGCACAGCCCCCTCCCCCTGCATCAGGCACTGCCCCAGTGTCCTCCCTGTCCCACACCAGGGCACTGTCCCCACCCAGTGTCTGGTGCCATGTGACACCCTGCCCCCCCACCACAGCAGAAAAGTTCCTCCCCATTGCATGCCCAGCCCTGGCATCCGAGGCCTTCCCCCACCTGCTCAGAGCAGGCTGGAGCCAGAGGAGACTCAAGGGCTGGGTTGGCACCGCCTGGATTCAGCCAGCGTGAGTGGCACTGCCAACAGGGAAAGAGCAGGCGGGGGTGACACCAGCGGAGCCGGAGCAGTGCTGTGGGGAGAACATGGGCACACCAGAGGCATGGGGGTCACCGTGGGGCAGGGAGCCTGGGCAGGGCTGAGGGATACTGGGCAATTTCCTCCCCCCGAACCCTAGCGTGGCTGGGTCAGTGCCCAGGCCGCCCGAGCCCCCTTTTCACAGAGGGTGGCACAGAGGATCTGCCCCATGGTACAGCACCAAAGCTGCCGGGGGCCTTGCTTCATGCACCAGGCCTGGCCCGGGGGGAGCGCACCCGGGAGTCCGGCTTGGCCCAGCCCAGCGCAATCGCAAGCCAGCCTGACCTCCCCTTAACTCACACAACGGGCAGCTAATTTTAGCAGCTTGGTTCCCTGTCTGCCTGGCCCTAGGCCAGTGGCAGTGCTGGTGTGAGCGAGCCGCACGGGCACCTCTGCTGCCGGGCAGGGGCGGGGGCTCCCCGAGCCCAGGGCTGATGGGACGAAGTGACAGGAAGCAGGCCAAGGAGGAAGAGACACGCAGTGCAATGCTGGATGTGAGCAGAGCACAAAGGCCCAGAAGGCGCCTGCCCCACTGCCCTCCCACTGGCTGCGAGCACCTGGACGCTCTGCCTCCTGGCTCCTGCAGCAGAAAGCCCCACAGGCCACCGGAGCCCCCATGCACCCACATGGGCTGTAAGACCCCTCCGGCCCCGTGGCCCAGCCAGGCCTCTGCCCCATTGGCACCATCTTCCGCCCTGCGTTCCCTCAAAGCTGCGCGGCTGCGCACCTGACCATGCAGCCCCGCACGGGGGCTCAGAGCTGCGGCAGGGAGAGATGGACCCGGCGTGGACCTGTCCTGGACTTGCCGCGGCCAGCTGGGGAAGGAGCCCCTCCCTCGGCCCCACCTCTCCCCGCCACAGCCCTGGGGCAGCCTGCACCCCGAGCCCCCATCCCCGGCCTCACCCCAGAGACTTCATCCCCCTGCACCTCAACCCTCTGCCCCAGCCCCGAGACTCCTCTCTCATCCCCTCCCACCCCCCAAACCGCTCATCCCCGGCCTCTCTCCACCCCAACCCTCTGCCTCAGCCCTGAGCCCCCTCCCGCACCCCAACTCCCTCATCCCCAGCCCCATCCCACCTGCACACCAACCCTCTGCCCCAGCCCTGAGACTCCTCCCTCATCCCCTCCTGCCCCCAACCCCCTCATCCCTAGCCCCACCCCAGAACCCTCATCCCCCTGCACCCCAACCCTCTGCCCCAGCCCTGAGCC
>NC_133775.1:111211285-111212362 GCF_003597395.2 Chelonoidis abingdonii | reverse complement strand
CCCAACCCCGTCATCCCTAGCCCCACCTCAGAGCCCACCCACCCCCTGCACCCCAATCCCCTGCCCCAGCCAAGAGCCCCCTCCCGCACCCTGACCCCACCCCCACCACATGAATTTTGTTAGATGCACCAATATGAAGGTGATGGGTCACACGCACACGGACGAGGGAGCCCTGGCGGGGATCCCTGCTGCCACTGCCTTGCCCAGAGCTCCGGGCACAAGCACCAGGCACTGCACAGCCAGGCCAGGGGGGGTGCAGGATGTTGGGACCCCACGGGGAGGAAGCAGGGACAGAGCCCCTGGGCCAACCCATGGGGAAAGGACCTGGGGTCCCCAGGGGAGGGGGATCCTCCTCATGAGACCCTCCCTCGAGTGTCCCTTTGTCAGCCCCTCTGGTGCTTCTTGCAACCCAGCCGCTGAGCCAGCACCCCCCAGTGCCCTGGGAGCAGCACTGCACCCTGCCCCGCCGGCCCTCACACCACATGGGACGGGGGCAGCACATTCCACAGCCCAGGCTCAGGGCCCAGCAGCCAGCGAGGGGGCAAGCAGAAACCACGGGCCCAGACATGCTTCAGACACGCCTGAACAGAGTATGGACGGGGCATGGGGCAGCCTTGTTCCGACCCCCGTCCCCACAGCCTGGAGGGGGAGAAGCCCTGTCCCCCAGCCCCAGCCCAGGCAGCCCCAGCCTGCGCACATGTGTTTCCAATGCAGCCCCAGCGACTCACTGCAGGGAAAACAGCACCGAATTCCTTTCCTATGGAGTAATGGGCCCAGCCACCTCCACCAGGCAGGGAGGGGGAGGGGCCGCTCTGACCCCGCTCAGGGGAGGGGAAACCCCAGACTAAACATCCCCTTCCATGTGCTGAGCAGCCCTGGGATGGGAGCCCCATCTGGGCAACAAGGCCGCGCTTAGCAATGCTAGCTCCCTCCATGGCCTCACTCCAGCCCTATCCTCCCTGCTCTGCCAATGCCCCTCACTCCCGACCTGCAGTCCCTGCTACCCCAGCCCAGGGCTCCTCCCCGGCCCTGCTAATGCCCCTCACTCCCGACCTGCAGCCCCTGCTACCCCAGCCC
>NC_133775.1:111147946-111209486 GCF_003597395.2 Chelonoidis abingdonii | reverse complement strand
GACTAAACATCCCCTTCCATGTGCTGAGCAGCCCTGGGATGGGAGCCCCATCTGGGCAACAAGGCCGCGCTTAGCAATGCTAGCTCCCTCCATGGCCTCACTCCAGCCCTATCCTCCCTGCTCTGCCAATGCCCCTCACTCCCGACCTGCAGTCCCTGCTACCCCAGCCCAGGGCTCCTCCCCGGCCCTGCTAATGCCCCTCACTCCCGACCTGCAGCCCCTGCTACCCCAGCCCAGGGCTTCCCTGGGCCCTGCCAATGCCCCTCACTCCCGACCTGCAGTCACTGCTACCCCAGCCCAGGGCTCCCCTGGGCCCTGCTAATGCCCCTCACTCCCGACCTGCAGCCCTTGCTACCCCAGCCCAGGGCTCCCCTGGGCCCTGCCAATGCCCCTCACTCTCAACCTGCTGCCCCTGCTACCCCAGGCCAGGGCTCCCCGCACAGCTCTGCTGGTGAGCCTCACTCCCAACCTGCTGCCCCTGCTACCCCAGCCCAGGGCTTCCCCCGGCCCTGACGATGCCCCTCACTCCCGACCTGCTGCCCCTGCTACCCCAGCCCAGGGCTCCCCCGGGCCCTGCCAATGCCCCTCACTCCTGACCTGCAGCCCCTGCTACCCCAGCCCAGGGCTCCCCGCACAGCTCTGACAATGCCCCTCACTCCTGACCCGCAGCCCCTGCTATCTGAGCTGAACACCCTGAGCACAGAGCATGATGCCCCGAGAACAACTCATGCACAGTCTCTCTCCCAGAGCATTGCGGAGCAGCACCCCCCGCCCCTGCACCACATCACCCCATCCCCAGGCTCCTCCCAATGCACCCGGCTTCCCCAGCAGAGAACCCAGCTCCTGGGTTAGATCTTTCTACAGCAACAATCAGGCCCAGTGGTTGGGGCCGCTGCCCCTCCCAAGAAGCTGCCAGGTTCCCAGGGCTGTCAGCCCAGAAGCACCACATGCCCAGCAGTGACCTAGAGGGAGGGGGCAGAGGGCCCAAAGGAGGGAGCAAGGCCTGAACCCCAGCGAGCGAGTCCTGCTCCCTCACCAGCCTGGGCAGCCGCGGCTGAAGCGGCTCCCTGGCCCCCAGGCGGGCTGCACTCACCCCAGCCATGGGAGAGGTTTCTGCAAGCTCCGCTTCAGGAAGTGTGTGGGGCAGGTCTCTGGCCTGTGCTCCCCAGGCGGCTGGACAATGGAGTCTCTGACAGCCTTGGGCCCAATGGGGCTCCTGCGGGTCGGTGGGGAGGAGGTGACCAGAGCGCACTGCTGCTGGGGCTGTTGTTATGCAGCACACAGCATGGCTGGCTCGGGGACCGGCTGCATAAGGAGCCCATTGTTCAGCCCCCGGCCTGCCCGTGCTGCATGCACAGAGTGTTTCCCAGGGGACTGTCTCCAGTGGGCAGACTGGGCCCTGGCACCCCCGCTCTCGGGAGCTCTCCCTGCCCCTGCTCCTTCCCATGGTGCAGCCCCTCCTGCCCCCCAGGGTTGGACGGGCCCATGTGGGGGCTGCTCAGCTCAGCCTGAGCCACAGGGGGCAGCGGCCTGGAAGGGGGGCATCCCAGCCAGAGAGCACAGCAGAGTTGGTTAGAAGCCAGCCCAACACTGCCAGTGTCTCCTGGCCCCTAGTCGGTCTGAGCAGAGATTTGCTTCCCCCCCAGGGGTCACTCTGCTTTGATGAGCGGTGACGAGGCTCAGCCAGACAGGGTCCTGGCCGTGACATCTGGGAGACAGGGTCTCGGTGGCTGCTGGGGGAGAAGCCAATGGCCCTGTCTGCAGGATTAGCCAGGTGCAGCGTGCCCGCCACTCCCCAGGGGCCAGCAGCAACATGACTGTCCCCCCCACACACACCTGGGCCGGCAGGGGTGACCTCAGGCTGGAGCAGGGACTGAGCAGGGTGGGACCTGGGCTGCCAGGGTGGGCACTCAGTGCTGCCCCCTGTCCAGTACCGAGGGTCTTATCCTGCTGCCTGGCACATACCCCCTCTGGCTTCATCCAGCCTGTCACAGTTAGGACCCCCCTGCCTGGGTCCCTGCGCGGCTCCGCCCTGCTCAACTCTCGAGATTTGCACTTCCCACCTGGGCAATTGCTCAGCAGCCCCATGTGACATCAGTGGCCGCGGGGCCAATCAAAAGGCACTGGATCAATCTGCAGCCTGCAATCTGATTGGCTGCAGGCTGGGCCTCACCCCATAGCGGCATCAGGCCCCATGTGGCGCGCACTGGGCAGCAGCCCCACAGCCAGCCAGGACGTGCCAGGCCCTTCGGCCTAGGAGCCTCCTGCTCCCGGGGCCTGGATCACGCCTCACTAGCAACAAGCCACCTGCTCCATGCCAGAGCAGCCCCGAACCCAGCCCATGACTCTGGCCATCTCCAAGGCTGGCAGACGCCCGGCCCCTAGGTCGCTGCTCCCCTCGCCGCCAAACCCAGGGCCTTGGCTCCAGCCACCTTTCCATGCAGCAGCCCCCAGGCCAGGAACAAAGTCTCCCTTCGCCTGGGCCTCCATGCAGCCCTCCACCCACCACACGCTCAGAGCCGCCTCCAGAGCCCCAGGGGCTCCACTCCATCCCCAGCACTGCCTTTAGCCTGGTACCTCAAGCCCTTCCTCCCTGCACACCCCACGGAGCTTCCCCACTTCGCACTCTGTCCCCTCCTCGGCGCCCCAGGCCCCGCCCAGACCTGGCACTCCAGCCTCACTTCATAAAGCAAGTCAGAACTCGCTGGGGCCATGCTGGCCCCCAGCCTCCACCTCCCCTTACCCCCCACTTGCTGCATCACTGGCCATCTCCCTGCAAGCCTCTGCGCCTGCTCCCTGGCCCTCACCTCAGCCCCCCCAGTTATTGTTCTGCAGTAACATGGTTGGAGAGGGGGCTGCTGCCCCTCCAAGCCCCTGGTCCTGTGGGGGGAGAAGCTGAGCAGGGCAGGGGCAGGAAGAAGGCAGCACCCCTGCTCCCTGGCAGAGGGCGAAAGAGGCAGGGAGCGGAGCGGAGCAGCAGGGGATGCAGTACAGACTCGCTGGCAGGGCTTCATGGGTGCACAGTGGCAAGGCAGGGAGCAGGCCCCAGGGTTCGCTGACAGCAGAGGACCAGCGGGTGGGAGGGGCTGAGCGGCCAGGCCAGGGGGAAGAGCCTCACTCATGTGCAAGCAAAGGCAGACTGACTGGGGTCATTTACTGGGGGGAGGGGGCAGAACCAGCTGGGGGGAGATGGCAGGGAGTGGGTGGGGCTTCAGGGGCCAGACAGTGCAGATCCTTTTCCCAGGCCTGGGTGGCTCGGACCAGTGAGTGGGGGCAGAGAAAAACTCCAGGCTTGACAGCCCAGGGAGCCGCCGGATGCAGCCACAGCCCTGCATGGCCACTAGCCATTTGCTTCCCTCCATGCCCTGGACAAAGCTCGGCTGCCGCCGTGTCCGGCCAAGGGGCTGTGGCGCTATTTCANTCTGGGAGACAGGGTCTCGGTGGCTGCTGGGGGAGAAGCCAATGGCCCTGTCTGCAGGATTAGCCAGGTGCAGCGTGCCCGCCACTCCCCAGGGGCCAGCAGCAACATGACTGTCCCCCCCACACACACCTGGGCCGGCAGGGGTGACCTCAGGCTGGAGCAGGGACTGAGCAGGGTGGGACCTGGGCTGCCAGGGTGGGCACTCAGTGCTGCCCCCTGTCCAGTACCGAGGGTCTTATCCTGCTGCCTGGCACATACCCCCTCTGGCTTCATCCAGCCTGTCACAGTTAGGACCCCCCTGCCTGGGTCCCTGCGCGGCTCCGCCCTGCTCAACTCTCGAGATTTGCACTTCCCACCTGGGCAATTGCTCAGCAGCCCCATGTGACATCAGTGGCCGCGGGGCCAATCAAAAGGCACTGGATCAATCTGCAGCCTGCAATCTGATTGGCTGCAGGCTGGGCCTCACCCCATAGCGGCATCAGGCCCCATGTGGCGCGCACTGGGCAGCAGCCCCACAGCCAGCCAGGACGTGCCAGGCCCTTCGGCCTAGGAGCCTCCTGCTCCCGGGGCCTGGATCACGCCTCACTAGCAACAAGCCACCTGCTCCATGCCAGAGCAGCCCCGAACCCAGCCCATGACTCTGGCCATCTCCAAGGCTGGCAGACGCCCGGCCCCTAGGTCGCTGCTCCCCTCGCCGCCAAACCCAGGGCCTTGGCTCCAGCCACCTTTCCATGCAGCAGCCCCCAGGCCAGGAACAAAGTCTCCCTTCGCCTGGGCCTCCATGCAGCCCTCCACCCACCACACGCTCAGAGCCGCCTCCAGAGCCCCAGGGGCTCCACTCCATCCCCAGCACTGCCTTTAGCCTGGTACCTCAAGCCCTTCCTCCCTGCACACCCCACGGAGCTTCCCCACTTCGCACTCTGTCCCCTCCTCGGCGCCCCAGGCCCCGCCCAGACCTGGCACTCCAGCCTCACTTCATAAAGCAAGTCAGAACTCGCTGGGGCCATGCTGGCCCCCAGCCTCCACCTCCCCTTACCCCCCACTTGCTGCATCACTGGCCATCTCCCTGCAAGCCTCTGCGCCTGCTCCCTGGCCCTCACCTCAGCCCCCCCAGTTATTGTTCTGCAGTAACATGGTTGGAGAGGGGGCTGCTGCCCCTCCAAGCCCCTGGTCCTGTGGGGGGAGAAGCTGAGCAGGGCAGGGGCAGGAAGAAGGCAGCACCCCTGCTCCCTGGCAGAGGGCGAAAGAGGCAGGGAGCGGAGCGGAGCAGCAGGGGATGCAGTACAGACTCGCTGGCAGGGCTTCATGGGTGCACAGTGGCAAGGCAGGGAGCAGGCCCCAGGGTTCGCTGACAGCAGAGGACCAGCGGGTGGGAGGGGCTGAGCGGCCAGGCCAGGGGGAAGAGCCTCACTCATGTGCAAGCAAAGGCAGACTGACTGGGGTCATTTACTGGGGGGAGGGGGCAGAACCAGCTGGGGGGAGATGGCAGGGAGTGGGTGGGGCTTCAGGGGCCAGACAGTGCAGATCCTTTTCCCAGGCCTGGGTGGCTCGGACCAGTGAGTGGGGGCAGAGAAAAACTCCAGGCTTGACAGCCCAGGGAGCCGCCGGATGCAGCCACAGCCCTGCATGGCCACTAGCCATTTGCTTCCCTCCATGCCCTGGACAAAGCTCGGCTGCCGCCGTGTCCGGCCAAGGGGCTGTGGCGCTATTTCACCTCAGAAGGGGGGTGTCAAAACCAAGAGACTTTGCACCCTGAGACCCTGCTCCCACGTGAACATCCCGAGCTGGAGCGCTGGCCAGCCTGTGCAAGGGGGCAGGGAGGGTCCAGCCTGGCACCTCACAGGCTGTTGGGGAAGGACGACTGGAAAGAACCCACAGCGATGGGCAGGGGCGGCTCTAGGCATTTTGCTGCCCCAAGCACGGCAGGCAGGCTGCCTGCGGAGAGTTTGCTGGTCCCGCGAATTCGGCAGCAGCCTGCGGGAGGTCCGCCGAAGCCGCAGGAGCAGCAGACTGCCGCCCCCGCCGCACCGGCAGAGCGCCCCCCGCTGCCGCCCCAAGCACGCCCTTGGCGTGCTGGAGCCTGGAGTCGCCCCTGGTTATGGGACACGTTAGGAAACCAGGGAGAGCCTGGGGGGCGGGGGCAGGACCAGAGCTACGGGGCCTCTTTGCTGAAACACAAAGACTTGGCTGCCCCGGAGCACCAGCGAGGCCATTCCCCAGCCTCGTGAACAAGGAGCAAGCGCCAGCCCTGGGAACAGCGAGTGAAGGCCAACAGCACAAGAAACCGCAAAGGGGCCAAACTGCCACCCAAGCTCCCAAGAGCCTTCGCTCCATGGGTGCAGCTCTCAGTTCAGCTACTGGGGCCCACTAGACAGAGCCGCCCGCCCCACACTCCAAGGTGCTGGGCAGGTCCGGTGACCCGCTGGCTGAGGGCACAGCCCCTCCATGCCAGCCAGCAGGTACCAGCAGGTACCAGCACTCCCCATGTCCCCAGCGCAGAGTGCAGCCTCAGGGGCTCTGGTTCGAGGCCTGGGGGTCTGCATCGCTGGCACCGGAACCAGCCACTCCAGCAGGAGGCGATTTGCGGGGGTCCCTCCAGCATAGGCAGGGCAGGCGTTGCCTCTGCCCCACAGAAAGGTGAGGAGAGGAGAGGAAAGGAAATGGGGCTCCAGGGCCAGAGCTGCCCATCCCCAGCAGGGGCCTGGTGGGCCACGGCCCCCCGACAGGAGGGGATGGGCCTGCTGGAGCCAGCTGCAGGGCTGGGAACGGAGCCCACGGGAGAGAGTGACGGGGCCGGCGCGAGGATGGGCACGGCTGGCAACCTGACCGCCCCACTCTCCCCCGATCCCCAGGCCCCGCCTCCCAGCACCCCTCCTTGTGCAGCTTGTCGCTAACAGACACTTGCACCCGAAGGCCGGCGCCCGAATCGCCCGGGCGGGGCCGGGGGCGGCGCTGGGAACGGGGGCTGCAGATTCCGGAAAGAGGGCCGCGGTCGGAGGACAGGAGCGGGCTCCGGAGCTGGAGAAGCCGGGCAGGCCTTGGCCGCGGGTGCGGGCCCCTGTGCCCCGGGGGGGCGCGGTCCCCACCCCGCAGCGGGCGGACCCCGGCGCCGGCCCTCGGCGCCCCGCCCCGCGCCACGCACACATTTTGGGCGGCTCGTGGCCGCTGTCGGGGACGCCGGGGTCCCGGGCTCGGTCCCCCCGCGCCGCCCCAGCACTCACCATCCGTGGGGCTTCCCCTCCCGATCACCTCCTGGTAGGCGGCCAGCAGCGCCAACCGGATGCGCCCCGAAGTTCACTCCCGCCATGCCGGGCCAGGGAGCGCTCGAAGGGACCGGCCGCCTCTCCTAGGAAGACACTGCAGCAAGCCGGGCGGGGGGGCAGGGGCGGGCCCGCTCCCCGCCGCGGCGCATCCCCGCCTGGGCGCTCCCGGCCCCCCGCGGGCCAAGCGTCCCGCCCACGCCCAATCCCTGCCCTCATACGCCGCCGCACCCCGCCTGGGGCGGCCCCAGCCCCCAGGCCCCCAAGCGTCGCCCCCCAGCGCCCCATCCCTGCGCCCCTCATTCCACCGCGCCGCCGCATCCCTGGCCCTGGCGCGCCCGGCTCCACAGCGACCCTCCCAGCGCCGGACTCCCGCGCCCTCACCCGCAGCACCCCGGCTGCCGCGCCCACGCCCCCCAGTCGCCCATCCTGCGCCCTCATCCACCGCCCGCGCATCAGCGCCGGCGCGCCCCAGCGGCCCCCAAGCGTCGCCCCCCCCAGCACCCCATCCCTGCGCCCTCACCCACCACTGCCGCACCCGGCCTGCCGCGCCCCAGCCCCCAGCGCCCCCAAGCGCCCGCCCCCAGCGCCCATCCCTCGCGCCCTCTCATCCGCCGTCAACCCCGGCCTTGCCGCTTCCCGGGCCCCAGCGACCCCTCCCAGTGCCCGGACCTCCAGCGCCCTCACCCGCCGCACCCCGGCCTGCGCGCCCCGGCCCCCCAGCTCGCCATCCCCTGGTGCCACTCATCACGCCGCCGCATCCGGCCTGGCGGCCCCGGGCCCCCCGCGGCCCCAGCGTCCCCCCCCTCATCCCCATCCCTGCGCCCTCACCCAACCGCCCGCCGCACCCCGGCCTGCAAGCTCCCTGGGCCCCAGGCCCTCATCCACCGCCCGCGCATAACAGCCCTGGCGCGCCCAGCCCCCCAGCGGCCCCCAAGCAGTCGCCCCCCAGCTCCCCATCCCTGCGCCCCTCACCCGCCCGCGCATTCCTGGGCTGTGCACGCCCGGCCCCACGCGGCCGCATCCCTGCGCCTCTCACCACCACTTGCCGCACCTCCAGCTGGCGCGCCCCCAGCCCCCCAGCGCCCCATCCCTGCGCCCCTCACCCACGCCCGCCGATCCTGGCCTGGCGCACGCCCAGCCCCCAGCGCCCCAAGCGTCGCCCCCCAGCCCCCATCCCTGCGCCCCTCATGCCACCGCGCCGCACCCCGGCCTGCCCGCGCCCGGCCCCCCTCAGCTCCCATCCCTGCGCCCCTTATCCACCGCCCGCCGCATCCCCGGCCTGGCGCGCCCCAGCCCCCAGCGGCCCCAGCGTCGCCCCCCCAGCCTCCCCATCCCTGCGCCCTCACCCACCGCCCGCCGCACCTGGCCTGGCGGCCCTGGCCCCCCAGCGCCCATCCCTGCGCCCTCATCCACCGCCACTGCACCCCGGCCTGCCGGCGCCCTGGGCCCCAGTGACCTCTCCAGCGCCCGGACTCCAGTCCCCTCCACCCGCCGCACCCCGGCCTGCCGCCGCCCCAGCCCCCAGCTCCCCATCCCTGCGCCCTCATCCACCGCCCGCCGCAGTCCGGCCTGCGCGGCCCCGGCCCCCCAGCGCACCCTCCCAGCGCACCTCCCTGCGCCCCTCATCCACCGCCTGCGGCATCCCGCGCTGCTGTGCTCCGGTCCCCCAGCGCCCTCACCCGCTGGGACCCCAACGCCCCCTACGGCCTGGACCCCCACGCCCCTCACTGCAGAGCACCCCGGCCCCCAGCGCCCCCCTCCCGCCCCTCATCACTGCCCACTGCATTCCCGGCCTGCTGTGCCCTGTTCCCTCAGCGACCCTCCTACCACTGAACCCACTCTGCCGCGAAACTCCCCAGTATCCCCCCACGCCTGGATCTCCAGCGCCCCAGTTCCTGCGCCCTATTCCACCGCCCGCCGGCATCCCAGCTGCCGCGCCAAGCCCTTAACCCGCCAGTCCCCACAGTGCCCTCAGCCTCCCTGGACCCTCTCAGGCGCGCCACTGCGTGCCGCAATCCCGGCCTTCATGCCCGGCCACCTCAGCGCCCTTACGTTGCCCCCACGCCCACTCTACCACTTGAAACTTCCAGCGCCCAAACCACTCCAGTGCCCTCACTGCCGGAGCATCCCGCCTGCCGCCCAAGCCCAGTGCCCCTCACCGTCTGCCCCAGTGCCCATCCCTGCACCCCTCATCCACGCCAGCCACCATCCCGGCCTCTGTGCCCCGGTCCCAGTGTCCCCACCCCCATGGGACCCCCCAGCTCACTCCAACCATCACCCCCCTAACTGCCTTGACCCCCCCTAGCACCTCCTCCTAAGCCTGACCTGCCACTCCCACTCACTCACCCTGCCTCCTCCCAGGGCCCCTACCCAGCTCCCACTTGCTTGCCCTGCCCCCACCAGGGCCCCTGCCCAGCCCCCACACTCTGTCCCATGCACTGACTTTCTCATCTGTGGTTCTGCTGCCCCACTGGGCAGCACAACACCTCTGGCAGGAACAGTGCACTAGGCCCAGTGGCCACCCTCGTCCTAGCCTGCATGCCTCCGGCTGGCACCCTGGGCACGAGGGAACACGGTGCCTCCTTTCCTTGCTGCCCTCTCCCTGCAGCAGGGGTGCTGTGCAGTGAGTGGGTCCTGGCTACTGCTGTTTCAGAGCAGCCCGGTGCCCAGCTCCCTGCCCCCTACAGCGAGTGCTGCTGCTGGGCTGCCATGACACCTTGCGTGGTAGGTGCCAACACGCCACTTCTCCTGTGTCACGTCCTTCATTAGCACTGCCTGGCTTGGCAGGTGGGTGCTGTGCGCCCGGGGGAGCCCATGCAGTCTCCAGCACCATGTTCTGACCGCAAAAATGAGCTCTGGACTTCAGCTGCCCTGCACGGATCCCTGGCTGGCCTGACAGGTACCAGGGTCCCTGCTGGTCCAGACCTGTTCTGCCACACAGCTGATTTCGTACCCCCAGCCAGAGCTTAATCTGTAATGACAGAGTGGTCAGAGCTCAAGCTGTTTTTTTACATTCATAACTTATATGGCAGGCCCAGGGTTGCCGGGGCTCAGCCCTTAGGGTGACCAGACAGCAAATGTGAGAAATCAGGATGGGGGCAGGGTGTAATAGGAGCATCTATAAGAAAGACCCAAAAATTGGAACTGTCCATATAAAATCGGGACATCTGGTGACTGGATCAGCCTTGCCACAAATGAAGCGCTGCTCCCAGCTCCATTGGGAACACTGGGCAGGAGCCAAAGGAAAGGCCAGAGCCTACAGGTCAGGGAAGCTGCTAGAAGGCAGCCTCATCTCCGCTCCACTCCCTGTGCCCCAGACCTCAGCCCCCCCGGTGACCTGCCCTGAGCACATGGGCAGACAACATTCCACACCAGTGGCCAGCTCTTGGCTGCAGCTTGGGGCCTCCTCCCAAGCATTAGCCTTCCTCAGGCTCTGCTAACTGGGTGCACGACTCCCTAGGCCCTGCTCCTGCAATTCCACCGACTCCTGCCGTGCTCCACTGCCTGGCACCTTCCCCCAGGAGCCTGCCCCAGCCACTGGCACCATAAGAGCCAGGAACTCGTCTTAGCATCTTCCTCGGCAGGGAATCTGCTGCCCAGGCCCCTCCTCTGTCACTCACACTGGCCTCCTGGCCGTGCTGCACCCTCACCCAGCCCTGAGCTCACCCGAGAGCCGATGGCACAAGCTGGGATCAGCGGGGACTTAAGGAAGTCACCATCCAAGGAACACTTACAATGGTGCTGCAGGGGGCTCAGGAGGGAGACGCTGCCTGCAGCCAGAACTGACACCAATGCCCCAGCATGGTACCAGGGTGCGGCCCTGCAGGGGGGACTCGTCCCTCTAGTCAGTGCTGCTGACCCCACTGGCCCAGAACCATGCATCAGATCAAAGGCAATGGTGAGGGGCTCCTGCCCATTAAAGCCCCCAGGTGCTTTCTGCCAGAGGCAGGAAAGGCCCTGGGTCCTGCCTGGACTCTAGCTCCAGCGCCTCTCCAAATGCCCCTGCACACGCGGCCTTTCCTGAGCTGACGCAGGCTCCTGCCCACAGCTGCTACGTAGGGTCTGGGCAGCTGCCACCTTGCCCGGTGCCACTTGCAGGCTGTTCTGGACCTGTCATGCAGATGCCGCTGGAGAGTTCAGCCTTTGGGAGCTTTGTTCTCTCAAGGCAGCTGGACTGGACAGAGTCCCAGACCCGGCTCCGCCCACCCCCAAGCTCCCCCCACTCCTGACAAAGCTTGCTGGCTCCTGCAGCTCTGTAGCACTTCAGGCCGGTAGCCCCTGGCCTTGCCAGAGATGAGGCATTAAGAGCTCTGCCCCCTGCACCCCTTGTGGCTCTGCTAACACGGGGAACAGTGAAGTGGGGAATGCTGACGTGCACAGCCAGCAGGAAGCAAATCGACGGGGGCCAGGCCCACCTTGCCAGGCCCCTGCGTCCTGCTTGTTGTGCTCCTGCTGGGGAGCAGCGTGTGGCCTGTGGAACTCACTGCCCAGGCCCGTGAAGGCAGAGCTGTAACTAGACACCTTCATGGAGCACAGGTCCTTCAAGGGCTATTAGGCCAGATGGGCAGGGATGCAGCCCCATGCTGATTGCCAGAAGCTGGGGTGATTGTTTTGTTCAGTCATGAAGCACCTGGCACTGGTCACTGCCTGCAGACTGTCCCAGGCTTGTCACTCTCACTTCAGGAAAGAGTTCTCCAGAGCCCAGCTCAGTCACATCACTGTTCTCTGCCCCTCCTCAGGGGCTGCAGGTCCTGCAAGTCCTGCTGGAGCTGGGCTGACCAGTACTGGGGCACAATTTAGTGGCATCGTACTTCCCCGATTAGTCTCCACCCCGATTTGTGCTTTTACTCACTGCATCATGTCGAGCAGCGGTCTCCACTGAGCTATCAGCAGTGATGCTCAGGGTCCCTCTTAGAACTGAGAGCTAAGTCAGACCCCTGTAAACCAGCTGAGCAGTTCAAATTTTTCCTTCCAAGGTGCATTATTTCCCTTTTTCAACATTGAGCTTAATTTTCCATCATGTGACCCATTCCCCAGGCCTGGTCAGGGCTTGCTGGAGTTCCTTAATCTTCTCTGAATAATCGTGTCACTGCAAATGTTGCTGTCTGCTTACCCCCCTTTCCAGCTTGTGATAAATGAAGTGGGGGAGGAGCTCCCTTTTATGGACACCCAGCCAGCCAGTAGCTGTAAAATCCCTCTTAGCAGCTGTTCTCTAACTGCTCTACCTGCAAAGAGTTAAAAAGTCTCACTCTATGCATAGGTGAAAGGAAGTGGGTGGGCAGCTGGCCAAAAGAGCCAATAGGAAGACTAGAACTTTGTAAAACAAGACTCCCCTTTTGTCTGTCTGTTGTTCTCCGGGGAGAGGCAGACAGGACAGAGTTCTGGCCTGAAAAGCTTGGGCCACATATGAAAAATCATCACTCTCATACCTAAAATACTCCTCTGAAACCCCAGATGTGTAAGTAGATCAGGAAGTGTCTAGGGCGACATGATTAGATTTAGCCTTTTGATTTCTTTATGGCTTGTGGATTCCTCTGTGCTAAACCCAGGTGCTTTTATTTTGCTTGAAACCTTTAGGATGGACCTTAAGAAATCAATTCTTGATTCTTAATCCTTGGAGGGTCTCTCCCCCCCTCTCCAATCTAGCAAATGCCTAAATTCCCAGGAGGAATTAGCTTTCTCAGCTCTTCCTCTGTTGGGGGGGGGGGGTTTGAGGGTACCCACAGGAAAGAATTCCCAAGTGCACCTTCCTGGGCTCTCAAAGGGGTTTTGCATTTGTGTGGTGGCAGCATCTACCATTCCAAGGTCAAAGAGCAGCTGTAACCTTGGGAGTTTAATACAAGCCTGGAAGGGCCAGTACTAATTTTTAAGAGTCCTTGCAGGCCCCCACCTTCTGCACTTGCAGTGCCAGGGTGGGGGAAACCAGCCTTAACACAGCTCATTAGCAAATCTAGGACACAAGACCCAACCTAGTCAGGAGCTCTAGGCCCCCCCTTCTAACCTTTTGCTGCAATGTGAACTGTCTCCTGGCCAGTCTTGGCTCCATAACAACACTTTGCTTCTTTACTAGCCTCGCATGGGACTTTGGCAAAGGTCTTTGAAATCTCAATAATTACGTCAGCTGATTCTCCGTCATGTACTGGTCTCACCCCAGCCAAAAATTCCTCATGGATTAGCAAGTTTTCCTTGACAGAGCCCCTGCTGGCTAGACACTATCACAGCATGACCTACCAGGTATTCGATTATTGATCCTCATTCCAAGCCCTTCACTAGCCCCCAAGCTATGGCTGACTGGTCAGCCCTCCCCATCCCCCTCTGAACCTGGCTGAAGTCTAGGTACATCCGCTACTGTCCAGTCCTCGAGGCAGGAGCTGTTCTTACAGCAGTTCCCTGGGCCTGGGAGCAGCACCTGCTAACTCATGCATATGCTCTCTGCACCCGTGGCTTGGACCCTGCCGCGGAGGCCTGGTAACTTCGTACATTTGAAATGATCGGTTTGTTCCAGCCTCTCTCTGTCCGACACCTCACTTGCTGCTGGTGCCTCCTCTTTGCTGCCAGGAAAGAGCAGGTGGAAGGGGGGTGTCTCCACCATCCTGAGGGATGACTCATGCAAAGGAATCACTGTCTCAGCCTTTGCCCCTGGGGAACCAGCAGCCCCCCTCCCCGTTTTGCTGCTGCTGCCCAGCCAGATGGCTTGGTTTGACCCCTTAGCTAACTGCTCTTCACACTCCGGTGGGGCCGGTCCCCTCCTCTGCTCCCTGGGGTAGCTCTGCAGGAAGGGCCACTCTGACAGCCTGGAGTTGTTTGGCTCAGAGCAGCTCCCAGGTGCTGCTAAGACAGAAGGCCGAGCCCTGGCTGTCCCGAGGCCCTGGTGGCAGACACCTCCTGGGACTCAGCAGCAGCGGGGGATTGTCCTCCCCTGCAGCATCTCACACCCAGCAGAGGGTCCTGCCAGGCTCGGGAGGAGGCAGCTGAGCACTGGGGCTGACAGAAGGCAGCAGGGAAGATTCAGGGCAATTCCCCCAGGAAAGCCAAAGAAGCCTTCAGCCAATGGCTTGGGGAGGGACTCAAAAGGTACATGGGTCCTGCCCCAGGCTCTGCAAGAAGCACAGGCTCCAGGGCAGCTGACACTTGCCAGATAAGTGTTTATTAAGGCACTAAAAGCACCGTGGCAACACCACACACTGCCCCCCCCCCCCCCCCACAGGCAGGGCAGCTCTGGGTGAGGCGGCCAAGCTGCCAGCAAACTCAGTGCCTAGGGCCTAGCCTGTCAGTGCCTGCCTCACAGAGGGCCCAGCTCCTTGCCCCTTGCCCCACGCCCCCACCAGTGAAGTAGCTGCTTCTGCAGGCCTCCTCTTGCACATGGCTTTCAGCTTTCCTCCCCTCCCCTCCTGTTGGCAGAGTCCAGGTCAGTCCTACAGAGGCAGCATGTCTGCTACTGCCTTGCCTGGGAACACTGCAGGGCCAGGAGCTGGGAACAGCCTTCATGCACGGGCACCAGACAGCACAGGGGCAGAGACCCACCTTGGGGGTCTGTGGGGCCAGGCCAGGCATGTGGCCCAGGCAGGATAGCAGCTGCATGGTGGCAGGGAACAAGACCAGTCGTTTTCAGTGCAGGCATATGGCTGGTGTGGACTAGCTCCTTTCAGGACACCCAAGAGCAGGCACCAGGCAGGCCTGGGCTCAGGGACCATCCGTGTGCCCTGCCCATGAAGCAAGGGCTTCCAGCAAGCTCAGGGCCCCTGGTAAGGGGGAACAGAGCAGCCCTGCAGGATTCCCCACCCCTGCCACAGCTTCCAGCTGGCCAGCAGCCTGGCCAGGTGAGAGGCACCAGTTCCACATAGGGGCCATGGGGAGGGGGAAAAGGATGGATCCAGCTGGCCAGCCTGTAGGGTGAGAGCAGCCCTGCTCCAGCAAGCCTCTCCCCGCCTTAGGCTCAGCATGGGACAGGTCCAGCCCTGGGCTGAGGTGCCTGGCATAGTTAGCTGTGAACACAGAAGGGAGGGACTGCCTGGTGAGACCACCAGAGAGGCACAGAACATAGTCCAGACAGAAGACAGGCTATTGAGGGTCAAGAGAGCAGCAGGCTCAGCTTTGCCTCCAAGGAAGGCCAGAGCAGGGTGCTGCCCAGAACAGAAGCGGCAGAGGGAGTGGCAGCTCCAGCCCCTGCAGCAAAAGAAGGGGCAGAGATAGGTGTGTGCCGAGCCAACGTGTGCAGCGTGAGCCTCCCTTTACACGTGAGAGAAGGCATGGCTCTTGCAGAGGGGTTTGTCCTTCTTGGAGTAGAACGTCTTCCCTTCCAGGCTGACCTGGCAGATCTAAGGAGAAAGAAGGAGGTCAGCACCCCATCCACACCCCCATTACACTGCCCAGGCCTGGCCAAGACCTGCCCCAGCCTTCTAGGGGGCACAGGGCAGCCGGAGCTGCCCCCAACACAGGCCAGCTCAGCGCAAGAAGCAGCTATTCCTGCTCATGCCACTGCCAGCAATGAGGCTGGCGCAGGGTGAGGAGCCTCCCTGGCAGGGGCACAGGTCCTTACTGGCCAGGGGCCAGTCCGCTCATCTCAGGCTGAGCAATAGCGAGGGGTCACAGGGCTGCTCTTACTGCACAGACGAAGCAGGTGTCATGCCAGCTGAAGCCCAGCGCCTCCAGGAACCGGTCCCCAGCATCAATCTTGAAGTCGCAGCCGCGGCATTTTGTGCCAAACATCTTCTCATAGTCTGAGGAGACAGAGTGGGCTGAGATGGGCCTCCCCAGAGCACCCCCTGGGAGAGCTGGGCCAGGAGTGACAGGGGCTAGGGGAGTCCTGGGGTTGATTTGTGGGTGGGTTCTGTTTGTGCCTGGCTCTAACTGGGGCCACCTGCTACCTGAATGTTGCCATCCCCTACAGCACCCCTCAGTCCCGACCCGCAGCCCCCTGCCAGCCCAGCCCTAGGCTCGCCCAGCGCTCCTCAGCCCTGACCCGCAGTCCCCTGCCAGCCCAGCCCAGGGCTCTCCCAGTGCCCTCAGTCCCGACCCCTAGCCTCCTGCCAGCCCAGCCCTCAGCCCAGGTTTGCGGAAGGGGCCCTAGGAGCCAGCAGCACGTCCCCACGCGCATTTCCCCTTGGTCTGTGTGTGCTGTTGCCGCCGCCGCTGCCGGCCCTGCTCGCTTTGGGGAGGGTATGATGGAGGGGGTTTCACTGCCATCGAGGTGGCCATCCCCTTCCCTATTGTAACAGCCAATCCCTTCCCTAAAAGCCCCGCCCCAGGAGAATAGTGCAGGAAAGCCAGTGTCTGTAGAATGGGGGACCCCATTTCCCAGGATGCCATGCAGCACTCTGCTTTGATATAGGTACTTCACTGTCGTCACCATGGCAACCTGGGAGCTCTGGCACTGCCCAGCAACCATCACTGAGGCGAGGCCAGGCCAGGCCAGCAGTGGAGGATGGGGGGGGGCTCCCTGTAGAGGGGAGGATGTCCCTCCCTTTGCCAGGGCAGGAACTGCAGGGGATCTGGCTCAGGTGCTGCCTGCTAGGTTACTGCTCTCTACCCTGGGTCCCATGCAATGGTGGGGGCGGCTTGGGGGCTGGAGCAGTAACTACAGCAAAGAATCCTGTGGCACATTATAGACTAACAGACATTTTAGGGCATCAGCTTTTGTGGGTGAATACCCACTTCATCAGATGCATGTAGTGGAAATTTGCAGGGGCAGGTAGGTGTGTGTGTGTGTTGTGGGTGTGGTGTGTGTGTGGTGTGTTGGTGTGTGTGTGTGTGTGTGTGTGTGTGTGTGTGTGTGTGCTGCGCAGCTGCGCGCTAGAGCAAGCTAGAGAACGCAGTTAGTTCAATCTACGGAAAGGAATAAATGGACACAAATCAGTATTATGAATGGCAATAACAAAAACCTGTAGGAGAGCACTTTCAGCCTCCCTGGCCACCTAAAGCAGACCTTAAGGGGCCATCCTGCAGCAAAAAAACGTCAGGACCAGACTCAAGAGAAACTGCGGACTTCAGTTCATCTGCAAATTTGACACCACTAGCATCTGGACTAAACAAAGACTGTGAATGGCTCTGCCAACTACAGAACCATTTCTCTCCCTTGTTTATCTACTCAACTGCTAGAACGGCTCATCCTCCCTGATGAACTAACCTCTCTATCTCTAGCTTGCTGCTCATATTACACACACAACACACACACACACACACGACAGCCCTGGAAATTTCCAACTACATGCATCTGAACAAAGTGGTATGACCCAGACTATGCTCCAAATGTCTGTAGTCTATATGTGCCACAGGATTCTTGTTCTTTCAGATCCAGACTAACAGGGCTACCTCTCTGAATCTCGTGACCACAAGCTCCTCTCCCTGCCCCACGCAGCTCTCAGCCCCACGCAAGGCCACAGGGTGACATGCGCTGCAGCCTGCTTGGGCAGCAGCAATCCCAGCATCCTGGGTGGGGAAGGCCAGACACACCCTACCTCTCGCAGTAGGGCGCCCCTCTCCATGAAAAGGCACGGTTGCGGATGGAAGTCTGCATGCAGCACAGGTAAAGCACTGCACATGCCACTCATCTTCAGCGCATGCATATTCCTGGGAAAGGAATGCCACCGTCAGTCATAGCAGCAAAGAATCCTGTGGACCTGATAGAACTAACAGACGTTTTGGACATGAGCTTTTGTGGGTGAATCTGAAAAGTGGTATTCACCACGAAAGCTCATGCTCCAAAACGTCTTTATCATCAGGTGCACAGGATCTGTGCTGCTTTACAGATGCAGACTAACACGGCTACCCCTCTGATACTTGACTGTCAGTCATGCAGCCCGCTGGGCTGCCCGAAGCCCGCCACGCCACCCTGCCCAGGGCCCCACCACGCTACAGCTCAGGCCTTGTGGACCTGGCCCCCGCCCCAGAGCCCCCACCCCGCACAGCCCCACCCTGCACTGCCCCAGACCTGCCCGAAGCCCCACCCAGCCCCGCACCCCCCAGGCTGCTGGACCCTGCAGCTGCCAAGGACTGCCTGCGGGGGGGGGGGGGGGTGGGGGACGGAGGGGGGGGAAGGGGGCTCCACACAGACAGACTCACCCCACCAATCTTCTTCTTGCACTTGGCACAGCTGGGGGCATACCGCATGTCATAGCACTTGGGGCAGAAAACTGAGCTCTTCTCCTCAAAGAAGCCCCCCTCGTCGAGCACCTTCCTGCACTGGCAGCACGTGAACTCCTCTGGATGGTAGTAATGCCCCAGGGCCACCAGGTAGCGCCCCCTAGAGGCGGGGCAGGGAGGAGTTAGCATGTGCACCTGCCGGAGAGCATGGCTCTGAGCGCCACATGAGCCAGCTGCCCCCGCAGCCCAGCAGGTTCATTCCTCCCTCAGGAAGGGGGAGCTGCCAGGCCATTCCCAGGTGGCCAGCAGCCCCTGCACATGGCAGAGGGGCCCTGCTCCACTCACCTGATGACCTTGTTGCACTGGTAGCAGATGGGGGTTTTGCTGGTGCCCTCGGGAGGCTGCTGGGCAGCCTGGACAATGGAGCTGCGGTTCTGCATGGGCGTGGGCATGGCCGGCTGGCGGTGTTTGCTCAGCACAGTGCTGGTCTTGTCAGGGGCATAGCGCTCAGCAAAGGAAGGATCCACAGCCCAGGGGGGGCGGCTGGCAGGGCCTGGAGCAGCAGAACCTGTAACAGTCCCCAGAAGGATTCCCAGGTGATACAGCTGCACACTGCAGGCTTGGGGCAGAGCGTGGAAACGCACCCACCCCACCCTGGAGGGGCTGGCAGAGGATCAGCCCCTAGCCTGGCCCAGGCCCCCAGCATGCACCCTGTTGCAGGCCCCAAGGCCTCACTCTGCCCCACAGCCAGATGGCCCCATGCAGTTCCCATGCCCAGCACCCACTGCTTACCGTGATCAGGCTCCACCTTCAGCGCTGCCACCACAGATGGCTCCAGCCCAGACACCTGGCTACAGAACAACCAATTAATGCAGGTGCCAGCTGGCCACCACCCACCCTCTGCCCACAGGGCCTGGCACTCTCCTACCCCAGCAGGGGCAAAGCACCTGCTGCTCAGGCCATACAGCCACCCCCATCCTGCTGTGCAGCAGCACCCCCTGGTGGCTGGTTTGGTTTGTCAGTGACCC
This sequence comes from Chelonoidis abingdonii, assembly GCF_003597395.2. NCBI lineage: Eukaryota > Metazoa > Chordata > Testudines > Testudinidae > Chelonoidis > Chelonoidis abingdonii. The sequence goes on along the minus strand of NC_133775.1, from coordinate 111,190,692 downwards.
AGCATCACAAAGCTGGGCGGGGACCAGGCCCAACGGGCTGCAGGCAAGGCAAGGAGCCTGCAGAACCGACCTTGGAACGGCTGGTTCCCTGAGCAGCCACACTGAGTCCTCATGGTTGTGGGAGGACCAGCCTGGAAGCTCATGCTGGGGATCACCCCCACCACACACACACTTCTAGGGGAGTCTCACACTCACCCTGGGGAACCACAGCCCAATCCCACCTCCTCACAGGCCCTGCTGTTCCAATGGGTCTGGAGGAGAAGGTGCCCAAGGTTGAATGCAGCCCACTGGCTGCTCACCCCATTAGGTCCAGCCCCCTACCAGGTGGTTTTTCTTGGACTCTAGTTTCTTCCTCCCTCTTGGCAAACCCAACATCCCCTGTCCACAGGGAAGGTGTTCTTTGAGGGGCCTGACAGCTCCCAACCCCAGGCACCCAGCTGACAGGATGCCCCCCCAGACATGTTGCCAGCAGCACGCCTGGCTGCAGCCCTGTGAGGAGATGGAGGCACCAGCAGCCACAGATCCCATGCCCACCTCCGGCAAGGGAGAAGAACGCACAGGCCCTTCCAGGGTGCGGGGGGGCCAGAGAGATTGCCCCCAGCTGACAGTTGGGCCTTGCAGCACTCAGCTTAGGCCTGGGGAAGGTGACAGGGTGGGGTGGGGACTCTATACCACCCCTTCCTCACCTCTCACTGCATGGCCTCTCCAGCCAGCTCAGTGGCCAATCCCAGGCCCAGGGACAGCTAGGTACAGCCCCTCCCTGAGGCAGCACTAGCTGCTGGAGCTGTGCCTGACACCAGAAGTGGAAAAGCCAGAAGCCCTGTTCCCCAACCTGCAGTAATGCCCACCCTTTGGGGACCTGTGCCAGCAGCCCAGAGGAGGCACTGGACAGCACCCTACGCCAGCTCCAGGGTGTACTGGAGCTGGGTTTGCAGCAGGTCAGGGGCCAGCACTAGGGGGAAAGGCTGCCAGGCTCTGCAGCCAGGAGAGCAGAGAGGTTCCCCCCAGCTGCTGCAGCTCAGCCTGAGGGGCACAGCATTGTGCTGGGCTGCAGGCCCCAGGGTGCACCAGGCCACCCCCACACAGCTGGCAGTGGGTGTCCTGGCCAGCCTCTCCTGGCAGCAATGATGACTAGGAGCCAGTTACAAGAACAGGAATCTTTATTGTGCTATAGCAGGGTTCAGCGAGCAGCTGTGCTGGGTAGATCCGGGGCCCAGCCCCAGCCTACTCCCCAACACTCAGCCCACTGAGAGCACAGGTCACATCATATCAGCCCTTTGGGGTGCATTGCGAGGTCATCATGGAAAGGCAACAGGCTCAGAGGGGCCCGCACCACAGCACAGAACCCAGCAGCCTGGGCTCGCTCCCAAAGCCCTTTGCCACCCATCAGGTCCTCTGCTGTGCCAGGCAGATGGACATTCAGTCAACACCCACCTATCCAGTCTGGGTAAGCAAGGAGATAGCCCCGAGGAGGTGTGGCGTGCTAGCCAGGCCCTCACATTACAAACACAGGCAGAGGGCATCTGGGAACAGCAGCCCACTCAGCCTGGGCAGCTCATGGGAACAGGACGCAGCTGGGAACACAGGTCCAGAGGATGCTCCAGGCAGCAGTCCCAGCTCCCACTAGCCCAAGTTTTACCCTGGGCAGAGCAAGGGCAGTGCAGCCACCCCAGGGGGCTGGGGCTCTAGGGTAAGCCTAGTGTGACAGGGCAAGGAGACGCAGCAGTGGAGTCCCTCCGCTCCCCTGGGCCCTGAGGCCAGGGCCCTGGTGCTGACAGCCTCCATTCCAGCCTGCTTAGTGCCATACGACGCATCCTGCCCAGGGGCGGCCCCTCCCTAGCCCAGGCAGAGCAGACCGCATGGCACAAGGAGCTCCCAGCTGAATATGTTTAGAAGCCAGGCAGATGCCCCTCCCCAGGTGAAGGTATGTGATGTGGCCGCGGCAGCCCAGGGCTGAGAGGTGCAGGCTCCCAGCACAAGGCCAAGCCCCGCTCAGGATTTCACGTTCAGAGAGACGGCGGAGCGCTGGTGGTGCCAGTCACGCAGGCCAGTGTAGCGGGGGCTCTGAAGCTCAGTGACAAACTTTTCTCTGAAAGGAAGAAAGGAGATGGACAGAGATGTGGAGGGAGGAGGAGAGGATAGTGCCAGAGAGAGGAAGAGGCTCCATCGTCTGAAATCAGAACAAGAAAGAGCAGCCACATGACATCATGCAGCCAACCAGGGAGGGCAAGCGCCAGGGCCCCTGACCAGCCCCTCCAGCAGAGGCTACAGGCAGCACCAGGGCCTGCAAGATGACAAAGGCCAGGCAAGGGGCCTGCTAGCAGGGAGGCTAGTGTAGCCTCTAGGCCAGGAATGGCAGAGTCCAGGGCAGCAGGGACAACCCCCAGACAGGCACCCATGCGGGAACGCTCGTGCCCACAGCCCTTACCTGACTTTTCTAACATGCTCCTCATCTGGATCTTGCACTGAGATCAGCAGGAGGAGGAGGAGGAGAGAGAGAGAGAGAGAGAGAGAGTCAGGGTTGGACACGCCCCGAGGGGGAAAGGAGGAAGCCCACAAGCACCATCCCTCGGCCTCAACAACCGGCTCCCGCCGAGCCTGCAGGCCGCTCCTTCCACAGCCAGCTGCACTGCGAGGACTAGACTGAGGCAATACATGGAGTCGGCGGAGTCAGCCAGACTCTGCAAGCAGCAGGGACTGGTTGGGGCAGGACCCCAGAATGCACTGGGGGGAAGGCACCTGGCACACTGCTGGGAGCCTGCCCGCGAAGGGCAGCCCAAGAGCCGTCTGCACTCAGCTCTTCAGGGAGACTGGCTGCTCCACACCCTGCAGGCCAAGCTACACAAGGCCCCAGCAACAAAGGGTGCCAGGCCTGTCCAGGCCCATCAGAGCAGGGCTGCCGGCCAGCCCAGGCCTGGCGTCCCGTCCATCAGCCCACAGTGCCAGGACCCAGAGGGAGGCACTTACTGAACTCTGTGCCCGTGAGCTGGGCCAGGATGCGGAAGGAGCGGGACTGGGTTGTGCCCGTGCGAGGCTGCCAGTTCTCTGTATCCTCAATCAGCCGCTTTTTGCTGGAGTCATTGGGCAGGCCTGCTGGGGGGCTCATTAGCCACAGAGCGTGCCTGTGCGCAGACAGAAGGGCAAGACACTCAGCCAGCGCGCACGACAAGCAGGGCCTGCCACAGAACCTCATGTCCCCCTCTCCTGGTGTAACCTACAACAGGGGTCTGAGCAGCCCACCCCCATGGGACACAGCACCACCCGGCACATCTCTCGGACACAATCCAACACCCCCCCTTTCCCAGGGGTGTCCCCTCGCTGGCTGGGCAGCTCGCTGACACGCTGCCTCAGGGGCAAGCAGCTTGGGGCCCAGGAACACAACAGCACAACATGCCAACGAGCAACTGACACAGAACACTCGCCCCTTACTCATCCTGCACGTAGGAGCGGCCCAGGTCGCCACAGGGCTGAGGTTTCCCCTCTGGTGGGCTGGGGCCAGCACCGACCCTGGGGCCAGGAGAGAGGCAACAAGAGCATGGGTGAGTCAGCTGAAAATCCCAGTGCCGAGGAAGAGCTGAGTGAGCCAGTGGGACCAGGGAAAGGCCTCTGCTGGCAGCAGAGCCCCACAGCCTGGTCCTTGCTGGGCCATGATCTCGCCAAGGCACAGGCTGCTCCACGGCCTGCAGGTTACAGAGCACATGCCTGGGCAAAGGATACTCTCCCACAGCCACCAGCCAGGGACACCCACCCTCACTGCAAAGTGGTGGAGCAGCATCAGGGTCCCAAAGCCAGCAGTGGCCAGAACACACACACCCTGTGACTCCCCCAGCCAGGCCCTGCCCGGAGTCAGCATCATGCTCCCAGAGGAGGCAGCTGCTCTGCCTGGCTACGTACCAGCTCCTCACTCAAGGTCAAAGCCAGGGAGGGGCAGCAGGCTGAGCCCAGGCAGTGTGTGGGTGCTGGGTCGGGACGTTTCCCCTTAGCTATAATTTGCTGCCCCAGCTATCAGGCTGGGCCTGAAATCGCCTCCCTTGGGCAAGGAGTGAACCCCTTGGCCAGGAACCCTCCCTCTGCACACGGCCACCACCCAGCATGGCACTTGAGGAAGAGGCGGCTTTAGGAGACAGAGCCCATAGGTCCTGCTCCCTCCCCCAGCAGAGAGGGGGGAACGCAGCAAGGCGGTTCTAGAGACCAGAGGGGAGCAGGCACCAGCCCAGCGACCAGGGAGAGGAGAGGGGAGGGGAGGGGGTGCTGAGAAGAGGAAAAAGGCTTACTGACTTGTCAAGGTTCTGCACCTGTGGAGTTGGGGGAGGGGAGGGAGAAGAGGAAAGGAGAGAAGAAAGATTAGCCCCACTGCACCCACAAGAGACACTTGCAGAGTGAGACTGAGAAAGGCCCAACCCTCCCTACACCCAGTCCTCACTCATACTCCATCCGGGAGGCTCTGGCTGCCATCTGCCGGGCCAGAGGAGAGCGTGCCCCAGAGGGCAGAGTCAGCAACAGATCACAGCACATGGCCCACTACAGACCGGACCTGGCCAGGGGTTCTCTGGGGCACCAAGTTCTAATCCTGGGGCTCTGACCCAGCCTGGGCTGCTCTCAGCTTGGGAGGGGCCTGCCACCCAGCGCTCCGCAGACAAGCGCCAGGCTCCTAGCTTGGCAAAGTAACTGTGCAGGGCAGAGATGAGGGCACCAGTTCACAGGCCACACTCAGGAATCCCAGCGCTCCCCACACCAGCTCTGGCAGCTCAGCTCAGCCCTGGGGGTACCCTGCTGCACCTCCGCCCTCAGCATGCCCAGGAGAGCCAGGACAGGCACATGCTGGTGGAGGTGGCACAAAAGGAGCCCCCAGCTCAACAGAACAGCCTGTCCCCTTTTGGCTCCACTGCACAGCCGCTGCCCTCCCCAGATGGGCAGGAAACCCACCACCCAGGAGTCAGCAGCTAGCCAGGCACAGGGGGCACCAGCAATAGCCAGTCAGCTGGCAGGAAGACTCCAGGCTGGGCTCTGCTGAACATGCCCCGGTGCGGAGGTCTGGCAGCCAGGAGGGGCCATGTGGGCTCTGAAGAGCCAGGAAGGGGAGAGGGAGGGAGGGAGAAGCGCAGGGCCAGCGAGTCTGTGTGAACTAGGGGTGCCCCGCAATACCAGAACCAGCCACCAGGGGTTACTGAAACACCAGCCGTGCAGATGCTGCCCACTGCTGTGGGCACTGCTCCCCAGAGGGGGCGCCAGCCCAGGCAATGCCAGTGAGCAGGCCTGGCTTGTGGGGGCTCATGGCATGCACATGCAGGGTGCAGCATGGCCAGACACAGGCAGGGCCTCAGCATGGGAGCGACCAGACCCAGCCTGCAGGGCAGGGTCCGAGCCCAGCTGGCCAGTCTGCAGTGCAGTGTGATGGACAACATACCCATTGTGCTGGGGGGTGCAGGCGGGGGCCGTGTACGTCACCGGTTTCGTCACCAGCCCAGGCAGCGTGTTGGGCGCAGGGCTGGCCCCGAAGGGCCGGGCTGTTTTGTTGAGGGTGGTGCTAGGAACGAAGTTATATTTCGGGGGCTGAGAGCAGAGGAATGAATCCTGAGCAGGAGACAAAACACAGCACACAGGCTCACACATCAGGCAGCATGCAAGGAGCACCTGGCAGCCCCAGGCCAGTGCCCAAGAGCAGGGGCATCCTGTGGGGCAGCCATGCAAGAACACTAGGCCCATGCCTGGCTTCACAGGGGTGTCCAAGGGTGACAGCCTCTGGCACCTTGGAGAGCACTCTGGGGTGGCCCTCAGCCACCAGCTGCTTTTGGGCTCTAGCCAGTGCTATGTGACCATCTGGCACCCATCAAGAGGCACAGAACAGCATCATGCACTGGGGATGATGGGAAGCCATGAGCCCAGGAACTGGGTCCAGGAGGGCACAAGAGCAAATTAGTGACAAGAATGAGACACCTGGCTGAATGCACTTGGATGCTGGCCCTGCGGGACAGGCAGACCGCCGATGCGCTGCACCATACCGCCTGCCCACGCCATGCACCGGTGGCCTGCCCCACAGCCCAGTGCCAGGGAAACTCCAAGGCAGTGAACAAATACTGAAGGCAGGAGGCAGCTTCACGGCCGGGTCCAGCCCTTCCCGGCCCCTCATCGGGATAGTGCTTTGAGCCAGCCTCAAGCCCTGGTTCCCAGCAGGCTCTGTGCTGGGAGTCACATGGCCAGGCACCTAGCTCCCTGTGGGAGGCCCACTGGTCTGTGCAGAGGGCCCTTTGGAGGGAGGTGTCAGAGGTCACAGTCCCAGTTACACCCCTCCTACATTCTGGGGTGGGGTGATGGCATCTGTCCTGACCCACAGCCAGCCATGCCTTTGCCACCAGGAACCCCAGCACCTGGTGCCGTCCAAGCACAGCCCAGTGCAGATTCTAGAGCCTCTAGAAAGGGTCCAGGGACAAGTTCTACCATCAAGGCAACGGGGACCCCCAGCACTACCTGGCACAAGGCACCTATGGCCTCGGGGATGAGAGCAGCACATACCTTGTGTGGCTTCCCCAGGAGGCACTGGACTCTGCAGGAGAATAAATGGAGCTGAGGTGAATAGACCAGACTGGGCTCTCCCTGCTCCCCTCCCTGACCCCTCTGCCAAGCCAAGCACTGGCTCTTTATGGGCTCTGTGGGGCAGGATGCAAACCTGTAGGCTCCGAAGCAGCCCACCCCTGCAGAGTGGGGCAAGGGCATCAGAACTGAGGCAGGGGCTAAGGAGGGACCATGCGTGGGCGGTGGGAGCACCGCAGGCATTACCTGCGCAGGCTGAGGGAAAGGTGATCTCCGCAGGCACGGATCTTGTTCTGTGCTTCGATGTGAGTCATATTACTGGTATTCTCCCCATCGATGCTCAGCACCCAGTCGCCCACTCCCACGCCAGCCTGGGCTGCCTTGCCACCAGGGGTCAGCTGCAGGGCAGAGCCAGAAAGTTAGTCACATGGCACGAGCTCCCCAGGAATGATGGGAGGAGTGGCAAGAGCCCCTGCACATCCTGCCCTGGGCCCACAAGCCAGAGCCACTCCCTGGAGCAGGAAGGAGGCTGGTAAGGACACAGGTGCTGCAGGGAGCAGTGCTGCTTGGGGGCGATACAGTCCCATGCACCAGTGAGCAATGCTGTACTGCAGGGAGAGGGGAGAGCTGAGCCACCCACAGCCCTCACATGTGCTAGGGGGCTGTGCTTCAGGAGTCCTGCCTTTCAGCTACGGCCAACTCCCTGAGCACACTTGATCCAGGGGCTCTGATGCTCCCTAGCCCAGAGCCTACTGCGCCAGAGGAGGGTGGTCAACTCTGGAGCCAGCCAGGGCCAGCCTCCCCGAACTCCTCCAGCTGGACACGGTGCTCTGACTCTTCAGGCCTCTGGCTGTGCACCAAGAGCTGCTGTCTTCCACCCTAGAGGTGGGGATGTTTTGGAGCTGGGGAGACCTCTGCTCTCGCAGTCAGCCCCAGGCCCCCGGCACCATCTGCCAACGCTCCCCAATCAGGTGCAGTGCCACTTTGCCTCCTGGCCCTGCCCTTGCTCCCAACGCGTAGCTCGAGCGGGCTCCTTCCCACCTCCACACTGACCAGGACAACGCCTATAGCTGGAGAAGCCTTAATTCCAGCCCCTGCGTGTCACCTCTGCTGTAACTGACAGGGGTGTCGCCCAGCCCAGGCTGCTGCAGCCTGTTCGCAGCCAGGGAGATGAGCTTTCTGCACTGCGCCCCGCACTCCTGCCAAGGCAGTAGAGCAGCTGTAACAGCCTTACTCCCGAGCTGCTGGGGACCCGGGTTGGAAATGGAGCACCAAGGCACCCCTGAAATCTGCTCTCCCATGGCTCTGAGCATCTCCGTGAGCAGGCCTTCTTTACAGGCGTAACAGTCCTCCTGGGGCAACCCAGGGGAAAGCTGCAAAGTCCCAGCTGCGGCAGCCATGCAGTGCCTCACAGCAAGCACAGATCCAGGCATTCAATGCAGCACAACCATTGGGGGGTTTAAGACCCCTTTGCAAGTCATTAACGAAAGCATCCATCCTCTGAAACCTGGGTCCAACACCTCCTCCCCCCACCACCTGCACAAAGAAGGAAACTGGGGTTAGGGGTTAAGGCTGCAGGATGTGGTCTGACCCAAAGACCTCAGATGGACAGAACAAGCCACATCAGCAATTATTGGGTTCAGCTGGTCAGTTCGGGGCATGCACCCAACCCAGTGAGACTCCAGCTACCTACCCAGGTCACAGCTTTCTGAACAGAAAAAGCCAGACCCCTGGGGTCCCAGGGGCCGTGCCATCGAGGTTTAGGAACAAGGGGAGGGGCTGGGAAAGCTGGAATTTGGCTCTGATCCTAGCACTGCAGCCCTCATGCCTGCTCCCAGGGAGCCTGAAAGCCAGTTCTGCTCACAGGAACAACGAGGCAGCGCAGTTCCACCCCTGCGTTACCTCTGGCGTCCCTGCACATAGCAGGGGAGGGGGCAGCAGAGGGGCTGAGGCATTGTCTGCACGAATTACCCCAGGGCAGCCTGCCCCTACCCCTGCAGGAGCCACTCATGGCTCCGCCGCTAGCTCCCAGCGCTACCCAGTGACACAAGGAGAGAAGTTTGCAGCACCTGCTGAACCCTGAGCTAGGCAGACCAGGCCAGCACTCGCCGCCCACCCCATCCAAGGAACAGGCAGGCCACAGCACCAATATAGGGCTCAGTCCCTTCCCACCCCCCTAGGTGTTCTCCACTCCTCTGCCTGCCACCCACCCTGGGCTTGTAGGCAGGGCCAGGGCAGGAGGGGGCACGCACCTTCTCCAGCTGCAGGGTCCCAAGCCCCCAAGGCAGAAGTTGTGTGCAGGGCTCACCAGGGAAACCAGGCGCCTGATGTTTACACTCCCCTCCCCCAGGCCCACTGGCACTCTGCCCATGGTGTGCAGCCCCACAGCAAGTGCCCCAAGCCCCCGGCAAAGGAACCGGCCCCAACGTGGGCAGGAATTGCACTAAAAGCCATAGCAGCGGCCAGGGTCCCTAGGGATAGCCAGGGAAGTGAGTCAGAGCCTTCCCTAACACAACCCATGTGTCACTCGTTCTGCCTTAGACCTGCAAACCACAGGCATTTCCTAGGCTGTGTTTGGGCGGGAGGCGCCCAAGCAGACCCCAGGAAGCGCTCCTCTCCTACTACACTGAGCCCATTCCTCTTCCTGCCGGAGACGTTACCTCATCCACAGCCAGGACAGGGAGACATTAACCCTGCTTCAGTGCCGGCAACATGTCTTCTGCTCCCCACCCTGCACAGGGCCCGGCTCAGGCTGGGCGAGTGGCCAGGCCTCATGCCCAGGGGCACCCAGAACCAGCCAGGCTGGAGTCACACAAACCTCCCAAAGCAGGGCCCCAGGTCAGCCCCCCCTCAGCATCCAGAGCTGGTGCATGCCGCTCAGCAAACAGGGCACATTGCTAAAGCAGGCCCCACTCACTCCCTGCCCCAGAGATCGTGGGGCAGTTGGGTGCAGGCACAAGCAGCTCTGAAAGGCACAGTAGCAATGAGATGAGATGAGGGGTCACTGCATGAACAGGCAGCCAAAGCCCCACCCTGTTGCCTCAGCTGCCTGGATGGGCAGAGGGAAGACTCCCCTCCCAGGCACCCTGTCAGCCAGCTGCAGGGTGCCAGGAGCTGGAGCACAGCACTTGCCATGCCCTTCCACCCCCATGTGATCCCTTCACAGTTCCAGGATGCTGGCATGGAAACAAATGGTGATACAGAGCCTGGAGCCACTCCTGCTCCTCTGGGATGAGACGCTCACGGGCCCTACATTAGGACCAAATATTTCCTCACGTCCAGCACAACATAAGAGGTCATGGCACTGGGAGCTCAGCTGAGTCAAGGGCTGTAAAATTCCAGCTGCCAACCAGATGCCCCCTTGCCCTCTCTGCACAGGGGCCTTGAGGTGCCATGTGCTGGCCTGGCCTGGCCAGTCCAGACCCCAGCACCATTCCCCTGCTGCCAGGAGTCAGCCTTGGGGGCAGCTGGTGGCAGAAGTGGGATGTCAGTGCAGATGAGGCCCAGGGGACTGGCAGCACTGACCCCACACCGTGCCGCCTGGCTGCGACAGCGGGAGAAGGCTTCAGAAAGAGGGACGGCGTGTCCCAGCCCAGCAGGAGCTGCCTGGGCCGGGCCCTCTCCTCAGGCAGGTCTAGTGAAATGGGTAGAGGCATCAGCCCAACCCTGGACAAGCTGATCACAGGGCCGCCCACCCTGCACACTGGGGTCCCCACCAGCAGCACCAGCCCTTCTCCCTTTCCAACCCCCACTCAGATCTCCAGCCACTGCCTCAGCCCACGGGGGAGCTTGGGAGAGACCCCTACAGGGCTTTAGAAAACAGACACACTCATAGGCCAGGACCTGCTCGGCAACATGGCCACACGGCTGCACTTGCTGCCTGGGTGAGAGCCAAGCAGCTGCCAGCCACAGAAAAAGGGTCTCCCACAGTGCCCAGGACAGCAGCGGGTTCCAGGGCTGGGCTGGCTCTGGGAGACCATCGCCCAGGCTGTGCTGGGGAGGTGGAAGGTCCCCGCTCCTGCGGAGAGGCATGCAAGCTAGCCAGGACTCTCCCCCATTAGACACAGAGCTCCCACCTCCCCACACCAGGCAGGAAGTCTGCCGCAAGCTCCCCACACAGCACAGCTGTGCTGGAGGGGCCATGGCTAGAGGATGCCCTTGTAGCCAGGCCTGGCCCTCTGTCCAGCCTACAAAGCTAGGGGAAGGCTGAGTCTTCCATTTCCTGCCTAGTCGGATGAGTTCCCCCAACATGGCTGCACTCCCCATGCCACCAGCCCCTTCCTTCCCCAGGCAGGGGGCCCCTGTTCAGGGTGCTTTGCGCCTGCAGCCACAGCCAGCTCTGCCCACGGGGGCAGACACCCAAACTGGCCACGTGCACCTGTGTTCTGAGAGAGCCACTGGGGGGTGGAGGTGTCCAGGGATTCCCCCCTTGGTCTCCAGCCCAGGGGAGTCACATGGGTCATGGGATTGCTGTGCCAGAAGCATCCTGAGGCCTTGGCACACCCACTCTCCTGACAGCAAGGGCATATTTTTATCTCCTCTCTCCTTCACTTCCCCAGCACTGCCTGGGAACAGCTAAGACCATCAGGCTTGAGTCCCCCACCTGTTCCTTTCTCTCACCCACCATGGTGTCCCCCCACCTCCCCCCCAGCCAGAGACATGCGCACGGAGGAGCGCCCGGGTCTGAGGACACTCTGCCTACTGAGCTGCAGGCAGCTCCTCCAGCCCCTCACCTCAGGCACCCACAGGCCTGCCTTGATGGGGGCGGGGGATAGCTCAGTGGTTTGAGCACTGGCCTGCTAAACCCAGGGTTGTGAGTTCAATCCTTGTGGGAGCCACTTAGAGATGGGGGGGGGGGACCTGTCAGGGACAGTACTTGGCCCTACTAGTGAAGGCAGGGGACTGGACTTGACCTTTCAAGGTCCCTTCCTATTCTATATGGAGCTATACCTATACCTTATAGAACTGGAGGTAGGCATGTAGTGTAAGCACAGGGCCGCCAGGCTGTGACCCAGTTATCACTGCCCACCCCCCCTATCTCTGCAACAGGCACCCCGCGGCGCACCCTTGAAGAGACAGCCCCCCCCCCCCCCCCGTCAGTGAAGTTGCCCACAGCCAGCCTGAGGGGAAGCCAGAGCCCCTGCTCATTAAGTGGGAAACATAAGCCAGCCACCTCCTCCCTGCTGCACTAAAGCCCATCAAGCAAGCGCTCAGCTCCCTATTCCCCTCCCCTTCAGGGCTAGGGTCAGGAGAGGCAGCACCCATCTCCCCTCATGCCAGAGTTGTGCTGACTTCTCTCCTTGCAGTGGGTGGGCTCTGGGGCAGCTGGGGGCACAAGCAAGACCCTCAAGGAGCCTGTCTCCAGGTAAGTCTGTGAGCCCAGACAAGCCCCAAGCCACTGGAGGCCTCGTGGCTCATGGGGAAGAGTGCTGGGGGTGGGTGTTCTCCAGTCCCTACTGTCTGGGCCATTAGCACCCCCAGTGCAGCTTCTCCAGCCTTTGCCCCAGGGCTGCACCCCACCAATACCACACACTGTGCAGGGATGGTGAATGGCTGCTCTGCAGCCCAGATTCCCCGCAGGGACCACCCCATGCCTGAGGAGTCACTGCGCTGGCAGGACACTGGCTGTTAGTTACAGGTTGCCTGTGAAGGGCAACCAGCCCAGCAACAACCTGCCATATGAAGCAGAAGTGCTGGCTCACTTGGTCACAGAACCCAGGGAAAACAGAGGGATAGGGCATCAGCACCTGGTGAGCCTTGGGGAGAAAGCTTCTTGCTGCCTGGGCCACAGCTGGCTCCAACGGCCCCCCCCAGACAAGGCACACCAACCCCTCAGCAGAGGGTGGGATGGGGGGCAGGTCATGCTTCTCCACAAGAGGTGGAAAAAGTCCCCCAGGCCCACAGACAAGGGGAACTCTGGAGGACAGTGGGTGCACAAGCAGGTTGCTGGCAGGCAGCACTGAGGGGCCAAGGAAGTACCTAGCCACCGCAGAGCAAGGCAGTGCCTGGGGGTGCCATTAGGCAAACTGCTCAAGTCTCAGCTTCAGCCTCACTGCCGAGCCAAGCGAGGGAGCTGGTTTGGACAGGGCGTGTCAGCACCAGTGGAGGCCGCCTCTTGGGCCAGCTGGTGGCCAGTGAGCAGGGGCAGGGCATGGGGGTGATACAGACACTACAGCCTCAAGGAAGAGGAGTAGGGATGTCTCTGAAGGAGAAGGGGTGGTAGCAGCCTTCAGCACCTCACTAGCTCTCCTCTGCCTGCCCTGCATGCCAGGCCATGTGCCTCTGCATGCACCATCTACGGGGGCGAGCCAGCTGCTCCAGAGAGGCTCTGCCTCATCCACAAGAATTCCCTCCCCAGGGTGATGAGTGAGAATGTTTAGTAATGTTTTTTATGGGGTGCGGGTGCTATTTGTGCTTCAGTTCCCCCTGCATGCAGCAGTGCTCCTCAGTGAGCAGAAGGGGACAGTTTGCTCTGGACAGGCTGAGACAAGGGTGCGGGTAGCCCCTGCTGTCTGGGCCTTAATTCCCATACCATGGATTAGCTGAGAAGACAACAGCAAATCCACTCACCAGGACACTGAGATCTAGCAGCCAACAACCCAGAGGGAGAGGGGACTTCCTCCTCCCTTCCCCTGCACACCCCAGCTTGAGATCAGAGGACTGAAGGGGTGTGAGATGGGGGAGGTTGCTGGAAGGAGTCAGGGATCCCCCTCCATCTGACCTTGGTCAGACCCCAGCTCAGACAGATGGCACTTGAATCCATGGGGTCCCTGCAGCTTGGCTGGCCTCTGGGCTGGCCAGAACAGCCTCTGCTTTACTCTTCATGTCTCTAAACTCCCCTAAGGGCTTCCTAGGCTGTGTCCAGTTAAACCTGACGGTTGAGAGAATGCTGGGTGCACATCACTGCCAATGCCAGGTGAGGAGCATTAATTAGACGAGCAGGCGAGTCTCCCCAGGGTCCGTCTCAGCTGGACATGCTGCCCAGAGCGTCCAGTGCAAAGCTGGGGCAGCAGGCAGTGAAGCATGGGGCTCACCTTGGAGGGGGAGAGACCCCACCCAGGGTCTGGCCCACTGAAGGGTTCCTCCCAGAGACTGTTGCAAAGCAAGGTCCATAGTATGACCCTGCAGATCCGTGATGGAGGGGTTTCCAGTCCTTACAGAACTGCAGGTTGGGCCCCACCATCTCCACTCATGCCCCTGAGCAACACAGCAGGCCTGTCCCTGCTGCTTTCAGATTGCCACTGCCGCAGCAGAGGTTTACAGCCCTTGGCAGGGGCTACCCAACCCCACAAGGGGAGCCAGAGCTGCATGCACAGGAGAGGGGTCTGCAGTGAAGGAAGCCTTCTTGGTGACTGCAGAGGAGTCTAGCTGGCCCCTGCCATCTCCCCATATCAGCTTTGTTCCTTATCCCACAAGCAGCATGTGCCAGCTGCACCTACTCCACTGAGTACCTGTCTCATCTACATCAGTCCCTTGCAGTCTGTTCCACCAGGCTCTCCCTCCCACTGGCTGGACAGATACAGGCCCTTTGTGACTGCACCCACCTGCATTAGCCAGCCTTCCTGAGCAGCACACCCCCAGCCTGGAGGGAGTTTGCCAAAGATAGCGTCTGGGGCACTGAGCTGGTCTGCCTGGCCCCAGCACCTGGCCTGGAATTAACACATCCCTGAAGGAAGCTGCACCTTCATCAGGGCCACACTCTCCAGGGCTCATAAAACCCAAACCCCAGGGCTGGCTGCCCGCAAGCCAGGAACTGGCCTCCAAGCTGGCCGGAAGAGATCCCTGCAGCTTTGCCTTTGCGGCCCTTTGGAACAGCAGAGGCTCCCATCAGGCAGTGCTGCTCAGGAAACCCTCCTCCCCCAGGCATTCAGGGCACAGTGTGGTGCTGGCTAACACAGTCCTGTGCCACCCGACCAACACTTCCCATGCAGGGCCCCTTGGAGCAGCTGGGGAGCTGGGTGGGGAGGGGGCTTTGGCTCCAGGAAGCAGCAGCTAGGCTCTAGGCAGAGGGGTCTGCAGAGACAGGTCCTGGTTAGTGCAGGCAGCCACCCAAGAGACATTTCTAGAACAGTGGTCTCCAAATTTTTGGAGATACACCTCATCAGTAAAAAATGGGAGCACGCACCCCCTCCCGCACCAGCTCTACCATTTTTGAGAAATTAAAAAATCCGCTCCGGACGGCAGTCTAACTGCCGAAGCAAAAAAGCACTGCCACACACCCAAGGATCCTCTTGTGCACCCCACTTTGGAGACCATGGGTCTAGAACACCAGTTGAGGCTGTCTCTGCAAGGAGCCTGCTGAGCACCTGCAGGGGCCAGTGGGCTGCAGATAAGTGCCCCACAGGGTTGGGGCAGCACAGAGACAGTCACACACCCCTCCTCACCCTCATAGCAAACTCACTTCTGTATACACGGGCTGTGACATGTCTGGCCGCAGCACGCCAGAGAGCCCTCAGAGCCTGCTCCTGCCTCCAGCTTGTTGGGAAACGGTCTCCATCCGCCAGCATTGGAGCACGGACTCTCCACATTCCAAGGCTTATAAGGCAATTCCACCCTGAGGGCGGTCTGCCAACAATCCAGTGCCAGGTTCACAAACACCCTGTGCCCAGGCAGGACTGGGACCCTGTGGAGGGCAACTTGCAAAGCAATGGAACCCCTCCCCACCTAGAGGCAGGGCCTGGGCACAAGGAGCTGGCCCAAAGAGCCTTGAATGGCAAGGCAGGGGTGCAGTTAGTGCTAGGTGCAGATTCACAGCCATGACAGCACCAGCTCCCTATACTGCTCTGTGCCAGCCTGGGCCACACAGGAGCACAGTCCTTGGCTTCCTCATGGTTGCCAACAGAACAGAGTGGGATGGGGCACCTGGCCACTAGGAACACCGATACCCAAAGGGGTTTCTTCCAAATACTGCCACCCTGATGCCAGTGCAGCTGCTCCCCACCCCCACCCCCAGCCCTAAGGCACAGAGCACATGGCTCTAGAGGGGTTGTCTCACCCACCTTGGAGTTCACTGGCCCTTAGCCCAGGAATTAGTGCAACCCTCTGTTACTGCGACAGCCCCCCTGCATACAGCACCCTCCCAGCTAGCCTGGTATCAGCACCCAAGGCTGCAGGGTGCAAATTGAGAGCTAGGGGCTGGGAGAGGGGACCCAGGGCAGACTGCCAATTGCCAGGAGAGGAGGGGGCTCTGCAGGATGGTCCCCAGGAAGAAGTAGCTGAGAACAGGCACAGCACCCTATAGCAGCTTATCTCAAGGCCTGGGACAGCCCCAGGAGCACAGCCCGAGCCCACAGGGCTGGCACACAGCACAGCCCCAAGGCAGACCCAGCAGGTGACAGTTCATCCCAAAGCAGCACCCCACCCCTGAGCTCCAGGCTAGCCCAGCTGGGAGCCAATGACACTCTTGAGCAGGAAAGCAGTGGCAAGACACTTCAGCTTCAGGCTGGCATGGAAACCACCACACCAAGATCCTGACACACAGGCAGGATGCCCAGCATCACTGCTCTTCCCTTCGTTTCTAGGTTCTTGTGTCCTCAAGACACCAGGCAAAGGGCTTCAGGGAGGGAGCTGCCCCTTCCCCCTAACCAGACAGATGGGAGCAGGTCTGGGAGAAAAGCCTTGTCCTGACAATGGCCAGCCAGCCACTCCACACAGCCTAGATGGCACCTCCTACTTCCACAGCTCTTGTTCCCAGGGCACTTCACTGGCAGCACATGCCCACCTGTTTCACACTGGGCACAGAAGGGCATCCCTCTGCCCCTCATTGCTCAGGGCCCATTTGTTAGATGGGAGGCACCTCAGCTAATTAAGGCAATGCAGACAAATACAGCAGCAGCGCCCCCCAACCCCAGCAGCTCCAGGCCAGGGAGGGGGAGAGGGAAGCCACAGCATAGCTGGTCCAGAGGTTTTCTATCTCAGTTCTTACCCTGGAGATGGAAAGGGGCATGTTGAAGTCCTTGCCCCCCTGCAGCCTGAATCCCCAGGGCGCTGGCCCATCCAGCATCACTTTATAGGAGTCCATGCCACTCATTTCTGAGGATAGAAGATTCAGGCAGTTAGGAGGGGCGAAGCAGGCAGAGCACTCTCTTCTGGGGCCAGCTCTACCTCTGAGGGCCACCACCTACTGACATTCTGCCCCCACGGCTACTCCTGGGGACTCAGGTGAGATTCCCCAGTGACACTGCTAGAAAAGATCCCAAGCTCACTTAATCCATCAGAGGGAGAGGATCCAACTCTCCCCTAGCACTCAGCCCAGAGTGTCAGGGGGACACACTGAGCAGGTTGTGCATCCAGCCACACATACCCCTACAGTAAGCACACAGCTGCAAAGCCACTGCCCCTGCACCCAGGTGCCCATAGTACTCATGACTAAGGCAGTGACAGCAGCATTTGGAAACCTTTTTGTTGGGCAAGTCAGCACTGCCAGGGGCCCTGCTTGACACCTACTAGCCCCCAATGCTGAGCTGTCAGGCAGACATGGGGCAGACAGACTTCACCCCAGCAGGTAACTGAGAAGAGCAATCCTGTCTGCCAGTGTGCAGAGGGAAGGGAATCCCTGCAGGACAGCCTTGCCCTGCACAGCTGCCAGCCCAGGGGCTGGGACCAGCCTGAACCCTGCTCAATTCCAGAAGCCACCCCAACCTCATCTGACAGGAGCTGGAGCAAGGCCTCCAAAACCAGGGAGAGGCCAGCAACCAGCGATGGGGACTCAGTACCCAAATCTAGCTCCCCACCCCCGCTGCCCCCATGGGTAGGTGGTGGCCAGGATCCCAGCTCCCCTCCCCCAAGCTCTCCCCAGCAGCTTGCAGGCTATATAAGGCGTGTAAGATGACACCGGCATGTTCCTCTGGCTGCCCATCCGGGCTGGGAGGGATACTCCACCGCGAGCGGCGTGTCAGATATTCCCAGAGCCGGCCCAGAAAGCCAGGCCCCCGGGCTGGGACCCCTCACCCGCCACAGGAGCTGCGTTGGGACAGCACAGCAGCGCCTGTGCTCAGAGCCGATCTGCTCCCCCACTCCAGAGCCCCCTCCCAGGAGTTCAGCTGCAGCTCAAGGCTCGTCTCCATGGGACTGGGCGAGGAATGCGCGGGGCTAAGGGGTGGGGGAGACTGAACCCCCCCCGCCTGGGCTGAGCCGACAGGACATGCCCGAGCGGGGCCCTTTGCCACAGGCTCTGGGTGGGGATGTCCCAGCCCTGCCGGCTGAGCAGCCCCCCACACAGCCCGGGGTACCCGCTGCCTCTGCCAGCGGGCGGGCCAGGGAGCCCAAGGGCAGCGGGGAAGGCGCACAGGTGCCCCCGTGACAGGGCAAAGCCAATACCCCGCACGCACGGTGGGGCAGGAGCAGGACGATGGATGCTGGCGAGCAGCCGGGACGGCGGCGGGTAGAGCCAAGGGCACCGCGCCCGGCTCCTCCGAGCGGCCCACGGGAGAGTAGGGACTGGGGGGCGGCCAGCCGGGCCCGGGGGGGGGCGCTGCGACCGCCCCGCAGCGGCGCCGCAGGAACGGCTGCCGGGCATTTGCTCCCGTACCGCCGCGGGGCGCCAACGGGCGGCTGCCGGCCCGCGCAGCCCGGCCCCGCCGCACAGCAACCGCCCGGCCAGCGCAGCCCCCGGCCCCGCCTGCCAGCACCGCCGGCCCACGCAGCCCCCCGGGCCCCGGCAACGAGCACCGCCCGGCCCAGCGAGCCCGGCCCCGCCTGCCACAGCACGCCCCGCAGCGCAGCTCCGCCGGGCGCTGCTCACCGCGGGGCGCGGGCCGGCCGTGCCGGTTCGGAGTGAGCAAACCAAGCCCGTTCCCGCCGCGCCCGAGAACCGGACGGCGAGGGCGAAGCGCAGGCAGGCTCCGCCCCGCCCGGACCGGCGCAGGGGTGAAGCGGGTCATGCCCGAGGCCCCGTAACGCCCGCGCCCAGCCTCCCCGGACGGGGCCCGCAGGACGCGGCTCTGTCTGGCCCGGCCCAGCAGCCAGGCTGGCTGCGAGCCGAGCCCGGCCGGGCCGGGGCCGACCAGCGAGGCCGAGGCGAGCCCGGGCCGGGCCGGGCCCCCCCCTCACCTGCTCGCGCCGCCGGCTCCGGCCGGGGCAGACTCGCTCGCGCTCTGGCTGCGTCCTCCCCCGCCCAGTTTCTTCTATACCTCGAGGGGGCGGGGCGATCCCGCCCCCTTCAGCCAATCAGCGCAGCCTCCGTGCACGCTCAAGCGACGCCTTGTGCGCCTGCGCAGGGCTGCTCAGCCTTACCCGGCTGGGCTCTGCACGGGCAACGCGTCTCTTGCGGGCAGCGCCGCAGGGCGGGGCAGGTTTCCCCGGGGGGAGGGGTCTGCAAGGCCAACAGGCCCCGCCCTCCTGCCCCCAGCCCAGCCATCGATGGGCTTCAGAGTTAAGGAGGCAGCAGAAGCAGGCTGCCAACAAACTCAGGCACTTCCTCACATCACAGATTTACAGGCTAGAAAGTTCATGTGGGCTGGAGGGGGCTTTCCTCCCGTGAATGTTGCATATGCTGACGGGACCTGGCAGGGCAGCACTAGTACCAAGGAGACCTGTCCTAGCTCACATCAGCCCCTCACCCTGAGTTTTGGCAGCAGGGACAGCTCTCCTGATTGCTGCACCTTCCTTGACAGTTTATCACCCCCTTTCCTACATCCAGGGCAAGATGCAGCTTCAAGCCCTACATAGTTCTGCCCCCAATCTCAGTTCCTCTTCCTATGCCCCTCTTGAGCCCCACGTTCTGTCCCCTCCTTTCCCTCCTGGATCAGCCTCTCTCTCCCTATGCCTGAAGTGCTCTGCACCACGCCTGCCTTTCACTCCCCGCTTGAGCTAGGAATGGGCAGAGTTTGCAAATAAGACATTCTCTTGGGGAAATGGGCATTTCTCAAAAGCATGTGTTTTTGCCAGAAAATGTTGATGTTTTTCATTTTTGCAAAGAGAAAAAAAGACAAAGGTATGAAAACATGACATATTTTCCATTTACTGGAAAACACTGTCTGAAGGCAAAATATTTCACTCCACATAATATAAATAATTCACCCATCACTTCAGAGTCACTTCATCTCCAACCTTTCAAAATGGAGCAACTTGGGCATTTCAAAGTTTCTTGCGAAACTAAGTTTTCATTTTCCAATTAACACCGCCCAGACACCTCCCAGCACTGCCCCAGGCTCCCCTCACACCATCCTGACCCAAACTAACCAGTACCTCGTAGGGGGAGGGGGTTACAACAGGGCTTTGGAGCTGTGCTCCAGCTCCGCTCCAGCTCCAGGCAAAAACCTGCAGCTCCACTGCTCCTGAGCTGCTCTGCGCACCAGCTCTGGGCTCTGCTCCAGAGCCCTGGTTACAAGAAGTAGTGGGTCCAGCAAAAAGGAAGGAAGGACGAAATCCAGCCTGGAGCCAGGTCTCTGGGGGCACATGACGAGCACTGAGTGTTTGACCAAAGCTGCTGCACCAGATGCAGAGAGACCCACTCTCCACTTTGTGCAGACCCCCTTACACACTACTAATAACGCACCTAATTCTTGTCATTAACCCCTCCGAGGCATCGCCCTCCTCCCTCCCCCCGAAGCTGCACCTATCTCCATGGCCTGGCACTGGTAGGTACCTTCTTTGCCCAGTAAGTGCCATGCAGCACCACACCTCTGTAGGCCTGGTAATACCTCCGAGTCCACTTGGCATGCAGCCCTGGGGCACTGTGCAGCGGACGCTCTCTTCATGCAGGCAAAGTGCTGTTCTCTGCTCTGCATTTCTTCTCTATACAGCTGAGCAGGTGATCGGCAGGTGCCCTGGGTACCCACAGATATTCTCAAACCTTTTGCATTTCTTAAGCCGAAAGGCGATCAACCAAAAATGTGACTCTGGAAATAACCATCTGCCCCTGAGCAAGGACTCTGCACTAGCACATGAAGTGCCCACAGGGCCGGGTATTGGCAAGGTTGTCACTTGGGCAGGGCATTACCACGACATACATTCGTGGAGTAACTCCACAGACTAACGGGTATTTACACACATGCCTCAAAGCCTCAGTGCCACACAATTGGCTACAGCCCGTCAGTAACAAACCTCTGCCACGCTCCTTACAAAAGGGCTAATGTGGGGAGTTGGTTGGGCTGGTCTCAGGAGCGACCTTCCATCCAACTTTACTCTTTAATCCCTTGTACCAAGCCAGTGACGTTGGTACCATTTACTAGCCTTAGGCCAGCCCTGCTGAAGGAGCCAAAGGTTTGCAGCCCTGGGGCCAGTTCTTTTAGCCCAGTGCTCACCTGCGATCACTCGGAAGGGTCACTCCAAGCTTAGCACCAGAACATGGCTGGCTCCAGGTTTCACTCGCTTTGGTTCCATGCTCTGGCTAATCTCCATACTCCATTTAAAGCCAGGGGTCACCCCGATCTAATGGGGGCCTGTGGGAAGGTGCTGCCTGCACTCGTGACCCGGGGCAGGAGCAAGACCTCGCTAGTAGTGCTGTGCATTAGCTCCAGGTAGAGGAGGGAAATGAAGGCCGGACACATGGGGCCAAGGTGTCGAGAGGCACATGGAGGACTTGCTGTGCAGTTGTGCCAGCTGCGAGGCTGAAGGTTACCTGCACGCGCTGCCCGTTGCACATGCAGGATCACAGTCATTGCCCACACCCCCAGGAACTCCACAGCCTAATCTGAAAAGCTGCTCTCCCTTTTTAAAACCCAACATCCTTACACAAGCCAGTGCTCCCCTGCAGCCCTGGCCAGCCATGCCAGCACCCTCAGCTCATCCTGGGCCCACATGATGAGCCGGAGTCACAGCCGCAGCCCTGGGACAGCCCCAGCTGTGCACATGCCTGTTCTGCGTGACCGTGTGGTCTTGTTTCTGTGCGCCAGTCCCAGGCCTCTCCTCCTCTTCACCACCTTGTGTCCTGGGACAGCTCCATAGGGAGCCAGGTGGAACCACTGACATTTCAGATCCCGCTGCTGGGCCTGCTCTGAGCAGACAGAGTCCCCCATACCCTTGGCTGGGCTCCTGCCCCCCTGCGGAGGAGAGGGGGATTGTACCATGTGCCCAACACCTGCCTGCCAGAGACTGTGCGCTGCACTGGAGCAGCCCCTGGAGCCCCCACGTCTGGCGAGAGAAGCCCTGGAGCCAGAGCCCAGCCTGGCTGCCCCCAGGAGCTGCCAGAGAACATGAGCCCCACGAGCCATGGGGAGCAGGGGAAGGAGCAATTGCTGCCAGCAGTGGCACAGCCCACAAAGTCCTGTGCTGAGCTAGGGCCTGTTCCCTTGGTGTGGCTGAGCTGCCAGAATCTGCTGCCTTTAGCAGTTTCCCATGCAGCAGCACCAGGTGTGGGGGGCAGCGAGGCCTAGCCTGTGCTGCAAGGATCTGGGGCATGGCCCCCCAGTGCACCTGTCACTCACTGAGGACTCCCAAAGCCAGTCATGGCCCCACCCCATCATTTGGCAGCGAGAGGAAGGGTGACCAGGTGTCTGGTTTTCGAGCAGAACACCCGGTCGAAAAGGGATCCTGGCAGCTCTGGTCAGCGACTGTCCGGCTGGTGGCGCTATGCAGTGGGGCTGGCAGGCTCCCTGCTAGCCTCTGTGCTGTCTTCCCTCCGGCTCCTACATGTAGAGGTAGCCAGGGGGCTCCACATATTGCTCCCCCCCCCCAAGCGGCACCCCCACAGCTCCCATTGTCCGGGAACTGCAGCCAATGGGAGCTGCAAGGGTGGCACCTGCAGACGGGGAAGCACGCAGGAGAGCCACCTGGCTGCACCTCTGCATAGGAGCTGGAAGGGGGACATACCACTGCTTCTGGGAGCTCCTTGAGGTAGGTGCTGCCTGAAGTCTGCACTCCTGAGCCCTCCCACCCATGCCCCAACCCCCTTCCCCAGCCCAGAGCCCCCTCCCGCACTCCAAACCCTCTTTCCTAGCCCCACCCGAGTCTGCACCCCCAGCCAGAGCCCTCACCTCCCCACCCCCAAACCCACTGCCCCATCCCAGAGCTCCGCCCACATGCCAAACCCTCAGTTCCAGCCCAGAGCACCCTCCTGCACCCCAAATCCCTCAACCCCAGCCACACATCAGAGCCTGCACCCCCAGCCTAAGCCCTCAACCTCCCCCTGCACCACAACCCCCTGCCCCAGCCTAGAGTCCTCTCCTGCATCCTGAACCCCTCATTCCTACACCCCCAGCTGGAGCCTACGCCCCCCCAACACCCCAAGCCGCTGAGCCAGACCAGTGAAAATAACTGAGGGGGGAGTGAGCAGGGGGCGGGGCCTCTGAGGAGGGGCAGGGCCAGGGTGTTCGGTTTTGTGCGGGTAGAAAGTTGGCACCCCTAGGGCAGGCTCCAGGAAGGCATGTGTCCAGCCCTGCCCAGAGCCGCGGCCCAGCTGGGCAAGGAGCCAGACAACACCTAAGGGGGCTCAGCTAGTCAGGAGTCAGAATTTCCATTCTGGGCGGAGCAGGAAGCCTCATTGTCCCAGCCCCCAGGGTTGGCCCTGGAGCTGCAGACCTTGGGCAACCAGGCTCCTGGGGAGTCTGTTCTGTGAGTCACAGGGAGTTCAATAAACCTGATACATTGCCACCAAGTACTTGGTGTTCAATGGATCAGCCGTTCCCCAGGAAACCCCTTTTTGCTGAGCAGCTCCCCTTGCTAGCTAATCCCCGAGGGCGGAGAGGAAATGCTCATCCCCAGGGCACAGCACCAGGCCCTGCCCGGACCCGCCTGGCTGCCCCTGGCCGTGCCCCTGCCCTGATGGGATCCAGAGTGCCAGCGAGAGGCCCTTGTGAGCCACAGAGCACCTTGCAGAGCAGCTGCATTAGCCTGTGTTGGTGCCAGCCCTGCTGCAGCCAGGAATCTCTCCTAGAAGCCAGTCCACGGGGGAAGCCCCAGCAAGCCCCCTCCATGCAGGCCCTCCCTCCACACGGCAGACAAGGGAGCCCCCAGCGAGCCTGACACTGCCAGCAGTGCCCTAGCAGAGCGCTAGGTGCTGCCTGTCCCCCACAGCAGCATGGCCCAGCCCAGCTCCTGGGGGCAAGGCACCCACCTAGCTGGGCTCAGCTTGACTGTGAGAGCCCTGCCAGCGGCTGGTGGCTCTGCAGCCCAGAGCTGGGCCCGAGCCTTGCGCACCCCTGCAGCTTCTGCGTACTCACGGCACAGGGTGCAGCTCCCCTGAGCAAGAGCTGTCACTGCATCTCGGCCCCTTCGCCTCCCTGGCCAGGCCTGGCTGAGTCCCTGCCAGGCAGTGGCCCCCTTCTGTGCAGCCCTCCCTCCTGCAGGGGCTCCAGCCAGCCCCCAGCAACCCCCGCCCACCTCTGACGGGTGCAGAACCCACCGGGCAAACTGGGCAGCTGGCTCCTTCTGCTGAGCACAAGGGGCCCAAGCAGCTGGGCTCTGGATGCCGCAAGGGATGGGCCCAGCTCTGGTTGCTCTGCATGCTGGGAGGGGAGGGATGAGAGCCGGCCCTGGGTTCATGTGGGCAGAGGGCTGCTGGCAGGTTTCAGGGAGCAGCTCCTGCCTGCTCAGAGCTGGCAGCTGGAGATGGCTCACGCTCATGCTGTCCACCAGCAGCCCAGGCAGCTGGGTGCCTGGGCCTGCCCAGCTGCAGAGGTGCCCAGCACTGCACTGCTGCCTCCTGGGCTGAGTGAAACCCACCAGGCAGGAGCCGCCGTGCTTCAGCATGAGTCCTGCTGGCTCCACAGTGGCTGGTGCGGGAAGCCACCAGCAGGTGGGACCCACATGGTGGGGAGCCTGGGTGGGGTCCAGAGCTGCTGGGGGCAGGTGGTGCTGCACAAGGCAGACATCATCCCACCTGACCCTAGCCCCCAGCAGTGCCCTCCTGTGACAAAGGGGAAGTTTTCTGATGGTTTTGTATGAACACAGTGCATGCCTCAGTTTCCCCTCGGTGTCGCACAAGTATCTCGGTGTGGGACAAGGGTGTGTGATCGTTGCAGAGACCCCAGACGGCAGGTGTGATGCTGATGGGCCGCCTGGGCCCAGACAATGGCCGACACTCTGTATCCTGGCTCAGCCTCTGCATAGAGCCAGCCAGAGGAGCTGGAGGCCAGGGGCCAGAGGAGGGGGAGTGGGCGTGACTGCGGCTGGGCTGCTGGAGGCTGCTCAGTCTCCTGGGTGGGACGCGTGTGTGTGTTGGACTTTGCTGAATCTTCCTGCGCTCACATGGTCTGTCCTACGCTGTGCTCCAGGCAACTAATAACCTGTCTGTGACACAGGCTGGCTGGGAGTCATAGCTGGCTGCAGGGCCCGTGTGGGGGGATGTAAGCAGAGGCAGATTAGGGGGTTGTGAGGCCCTGGGTCAGAGCAAGTGGGGGCCCCTCCCTACCCATTCTGCCTGCAGTCCCCCCACCTCTCCTCCGTGCTCCTGCTGGGGAGTGGGGTTGGAGCATGGGGGCTTGCCCTGTTCTGCCCACCTGACGCTCCTGCTGAGGAGTGGAGTTGGGGCACAGGAGCTTGCCCCACTCTCTGGCAGCAGCACCAGGTGGGCAGAGGGGGTCAGGGTGCAGGGGCTCCCATTTTTCCAGTCCAGGGCTCCTGCTCCATTGGCCCAATGGCTAATTCACCACTGTGTGAGGCTTCCCCAAGTGGCACATCCAGGGAAGCTCTCAGTGGGAACAGGAGGCTGAATGCTTTGAGTCAGAGCAGGAGGTGCTGAAACCAAGGAGGCGTCTTGCCTTAGTGAACGTGAGCCCTGAGGTGTCGCTCTCCTAGTGGGTCCTGTCTGAACTTCACTGTGAGCAGCTCCAGAGCACCGAGTCCAGACCCCCACAACACCTCCCCTGGGGATCTGGAACAGCTTCCACAGGAGAGGTTAAAAGACTGGGACTTTTCAGCTTGGAAAAGAGACGACTAAGGGGGGATCTGATAGAGGTCTATAAAATCATGACTAGGGTGGAGAAAGTGAATAAGGAAGTGTTGTTTACTCCTTCCCATAGCACAAGAATGGGGGATACCCAATTAACAGGTAGCAAGTTTAAAAAACAAAAGGAAGTATTTCTTCACACAGCGCAGTCAGTCTGTGGAACTCCTTGCCAGGAGATGCTGTGAAGGGCAAGACTATAACAGGCTTCAAAAGAGAACTGAAGTTCCTGGAGGACAGCTCTCTCAGTGGCTATTAGCCCGGCTGGGCAGGGATGCAAGCCCACACTCCAGCTATCTCTAAGCCTGTGATGGGCAGCAGCCGGGACTGGATGCCAGGGGACGGATCACTCGCACTCGCCCTGTTCTGTTCACTCCCTCTGGGGCACCTGGCACTGGCAGCAGACGGGCCATCAGGCTGACCCAGTGTGGCCGTTCTCCCCTGCAGCCTTAGTGCCAGCACTGCCTGCCAGCTCACAGCTTGCCTGGGGGCAGCAGAACAGAGTCTGAACACTCCATTTGCTGCCCAGCTTGTGCCCTGCACACAGAACCAAGGAGGGGGATGTGCCCAGAGACCATATGCTGGGGTACGGGCTCAGAACGTCCTGTGCCAGGCCCTGCTGCAGGGACAGTGATTACAACAGGGAGTCCAGGCTGCCTCCCCTGACCCACAGCAGCCAGCATTGCTCCCAAGCACGCTCAGACCTTCCCCTGCCATTTGCCCACGTCTGGGGTGTCTGTGCCAGGTAGCTGCTATGTGACACGACCTCTTGGCAAGGGATACCCTTCTCTATCACCCATCGGGCACAGGCACAGCCCCTTCATCCGACAGCCCCAGGTACCCCAGCCCTGGCATATCCTCAGCATGGGGTGCATGAGGCCACGCTGACTCAGTCCCTCCCACCTCCACCCCCCGTTGCAAGGAAAGTTCAGGCCTGTACAGAATCTGTCCCTGCCCCTGTGGAGCGGCCCAGGTGCCAAAGGCAGAGTCTGTCTGTGCCAGGCTTTGGAGCAGCCACCATCCTGCTGGAATGACAGCCTCACCCAGGCACCTGCCTGAGTAACCCAGGAGTCCTGGGCCAGCCTTTACACCTGGGGCTGGGGCTCAGGCATGGCAGGGGAGAGCTGGGGGTTGCCCTTGGCTGACACGGCCCGGTGCTAGGGTGAATCTCAGTGTGGGGGGAGCTGCATGCCCCCCTCACCGCCAGCCTGGGCCTGGAGCTGCCCAGCATGGGGGCTAGGCCCTGTCCAGGGCACTGGAACTTTCGCCAGGCACCTTGGGGGCTACCTCTCGGCTGAGGAGAGTGACTAACTTCCTGAAACCACTGCTAGCTCTGGCCCTGGGGAGGGAGCTGACGAGGGCATCTTCCTCCCCCTCCTCCTCCTCGCCTCGCTCCTGCCCGTCCTGGTCCAGCAGCCGCCTGTACTGGGCCTCCAGGGAGGTGCTAGGCCCCATGCTGGAAGCCAGGGGGCTGCTCCAGCGCTTGGACACCATGCAGCTGTTGTCATAGATGGGGGCCAGGTCAGTGCTGCTCCCTTCTGGGGAGCCCCTGGAGCCCAGGCGTGAGGGCCCCTCCTCCATGGAGCAGGAGCGCCCCACGGCACAGAGGTTTTCATAGAGATGCTCTGAAACTGGGAGCCCCTGCCCCCAGGATGCCCTGGCCCCTCCCTGCTCCACCTTGGCCTCGCCCCAGGGCTCGAGCAGGGGCTGCAGGCCTTTGTGGATGGAGGCATAGATGATGGGGGGCTCACCTCCGGCCCCTGCATGCCCCTCCGGCTCCAGGGTGCAGGACAGGGCCTGTCCACTCTCTGGACAGAGCCCTGCAGGGAGGGGCGGCCTCCCTGCACCCTCCAGGGCCCAGGTGGGCAGCGCTTCCTCCAGGCTCTGGGAGCTCCAGAGCCTGGGCTCCGTTCCCTGCCTGGAGCTAAGAGGCTCTGGTGCTTGGGTGCTGTTCCTGTCCAGGAGGCTGCTGCTCTGGCGGGTGATGGCTGCGGAGACGAGGTTGCACAGCTCAGCAGCCCGGCTGGTGGCCCAGGTGAAGACGCCCTCGCCAGAGTCGCAGCGGCGGCCTGCCTCGAAGGAGAACAGGGCCTGCAGGGAACAGACAGCAGCATTACCTGGGGCACGGGGCCACGGACGCCTGCCCGGAGAGCTCGGGTCTCCCCAAGAGGCCCAGCAGGCTTGGAGCAGGAGCCGCCCAGGAAAGGCAGGAAGGGCAGGCAGACAGCAGGGCTGGGCATACCCCGATGCTCCTGTGGCCCCTGGCACTGCAAGGGCAGCGGTGGCTCCTGCGAGAGGCAGCCCAGTACCTTGTCGTGGCCGAATTTGCGCAGGAAGGGGTAGGGCCAGGTGAGGAGGGTCTGGCGGGACTGGCGAGTCTTCAGCACAAGCCCCTTGGGCAAGGCGGCCAGCAGGTAGTGCCCACTCAGGCCACACTTGGCGGAGGCGTCCGTCCTGTACACCAGCACCAGGAACTCGTTCACTGCAGGGAAACGAACCCACAAGAGAGTCACTGCCTGGCCCACTGTGTCCCCCTCTCTCACCTGCCAGAGTCAGTGCCCGGCCCACTGCATCCCCCCTCTCCCACCTGCCAGAGTCACTGCCCGGCCCCACTGTGTCTCCGGCCCACTAGAATCACTGTCCGGCCCACTGCATCCCTCCTCCCGCCCGAGTCACTGGCTGGCTCACAGCGTCCCCCTTCCGCCTGCCAGAATCACTGCCCGGCCCCACTGCATCTCCCCTCCCACCCGCCAGAGTCACTGCCCAGCTCCACAGCGTCCCCCCGCCCGCCTGCCAGAGTCACTGCCTAGCCTCACTGCTTCTCCCCCTCCCACCTGTCAGAGTCACTGCCAGGCCCCACTATGTCCCCCTCCCACCTGCCATAGTCAGTGCTCGACCCACTGCGTCCCCCCTCCTGCCTGCCAGAATCACTGCCTGGCCCACTGTGTCCCCCCTCCCGCCCGCCAGAGTCACTGCTCGGGCCCACTGTGTCCCCGGCCCACCAGAATCACTGCCCAGCCCCACTGCGTCCCCCTTCCCGACTGCCAGAGTCAGTGACCAGCCTACTGCGTCCCCCCTCCTGCCTGCCAGAGTCACTGCCCGCCCTACTGCATCCCCCCTCCCACCCGCTCGAGTCACTACCCGGCCCCACTGCATCCCCACTCCCGCCCGCCAGAGTCACTACCCGGCCCCACTGCATCCCCACTCCCGCCCGCCAGAGTCACTACCCGGCCTCACTGCATCCCCCCTCTCGACTGCCAGAGTCTCTGCCTGGCCCCACTGTGGCGTCCCCACCAATCACTGTCTGGCCCCACTGCATTCCCCTCACCCCACAGAGTCACTGCCCAGCCCCAAGCCCCATCTCCAGCCATTCCGCTCTCCCCAAGCACCCCACGCAGGAAGCCCCTCCTCCTCCATTGCGAGACCCCCAATCGCAGCCTTCCCCCAGTTGACTGGCGGGGGGGGTCTCTGGTCCCCGCCCCCTCCCCCTCTGCCCGACCCACGTGGTGCCCAGCTGTACGTACAGTCCTGCCAGGATGAGTAGAGGGTGTTTTCCTCCACGTGGAGATCGGGCCCGGGGGGGTCCCTGGTGCTGCCAGGCGCTGCTGGCTCCTTAATGCACTGAAAGCAGAGAGTGGAGCAGCTGCAGACCCCCGGGCACCTGCCCCTCCCTGCCTGCAGAGGCTGCACCCTCCTGGCACCCAAAAGTGAACGATAGGGGGCAGCCAACTCAGAGCCCCTGGGGCAGAGGCCATGTCAGTGCCTGGGGGGAGGAGGTGGGGTGGGTGAGCTGTGCCAGCACCCAGGGGAGAGGGTGGGGTTGGTGGGGCCATGCCAGCACCTGGGGTGGAACAGGTGGGGCCGTGCCAGTACCCGGGGGGAGGAGGCAGGGTGGGCAAGGTGTCCCAGCACCCAGGGGGTGGGGGGGCCATGCCACATCCAGAGGGAGGGGGCAGGGCAGTGCCAGCATCCAGAGGATGGGGGGTAGTGCGGGCAAGGCCATGATGGCATCTGGGGGGTGCCATTGCAGCACAGGAGCGTTGCTTTGGTTCATGGCAGCCTCACCCTGTCAGACGCTGCCCCCCGCCCCGCGTGCCCAGGGAGCCTAGCGGGGTCGGCCCGTGGCTGGGCCCCACGTGCTGAGAGCGGTACCCAGGGCTGGCAGGGGAGTACCTGGAAGGCCAGCTGGCAGAGCTGTGCTATCCACTCGTCCCTCCGCTCGGCTGCCAGCACGTGGCTTTTCTCTGTGGTGTTCAGGTAAAAGGCAGCCGTGTCCTTGGGGCAGCTGTGGGCGTCTGCAGGCCCCACAGAGACGCAGTCTGCAAGCCGGATGACCCGGCGCTCACACTTCCGCAGGGATGTCTTCTCTGGCCCAGAGCCGTTGTCCCGCGCATCGCATGTCTCCAGCCGGGCAACGCCACAGGGGCTGGTGGCAAAGAGCTGGGCCCGCACCTTCCTCCAGAACTTCTGTAGGGGAAGGGGGAGATAGGGCAGGACTCACCACAGGGGCTCCCAGCGCAGCCCTACTTGTCCCCAGACAATGCAAATGGCTCCTGGTGCCCACGGGGCAGCCAGCGGGAGATAGAGAGCAGAGTGGGGCCGACAGAATCCTAGAGAGGGATAGAGGGGACTGCCAGAGGGCTGCAGGTCCAGCCCCCCGCACCAGGGCAGGACCGTCAACCTGCCCCCACTATGGGTTTGTCCAAAATGGTCTTAAACTCTCCCACAATGGGAACTCCCCTGCCTTGCCCAGCCGAGTGCTGAACCATGTCAAGGGTCAGGTGGTTTCTCCTGCTAGCTAACCTCAGTCTGGAGCCCATTGTTCCTCAGCCAGCACCTGTTCAAAAAGCCCTCCCCAGACTGGGAGGCTGGTATCAGGTGCCCCCTGGGTGGCTTTTCTCCAGACGAAACACCAGGTTTTTAACCGTTCCTCACAGGGCAGATTTTCTAAACCTCTGCTGCCTCTGGTCTCTCCAATTTCTTCACAACATCCCTGAAGTGTGGCTCCTACACCTGGGCACAGCCCTCCAGTGCCCTGCAGCGTGGGATAGTCACCGCCTGTTCATCCACCCAGAGTGATATTTGCCTTTCCACAGCTGCATCGCACTGTTGACTCTCAGGCAATTTCTGACCCATGCTAAGCCAGACCCTTTTCAGGGCATTACCACCTAGTCACAGGCCCCGGGCTTAGCTGGGCATTTGATTTTTCCTTCCAAAGTGAAGTTCCATCTTTTTGATTTGACTGATTTTCCCAGAAGGAGACAGGCGGCTTCGGGGAGGGCCCGCTGGGCAGTTGCCCTGCTGACATCCAGCCCCTTCCCGAGCCCCCACTCCTACAGAGACCCTGACCTTACTCTGCTTTTGGCGTCTCAGTGTCATGACCCCCAGGGGGCTGGAGATGAGGCAAATCCACAGGGCTTTCAAGCCTCAACACTAGCAGCTGGCCAGTACAGCTGCCCCCAATCATGGCTTCCGTGGGGCCAGCAGCAATGGGCAGTAGAGGCCCTGAGCCCTGATTCCGGGGCTCCCTGCCGTACCCAATGGCTGCCCTCTCCACAGCTAGGCCTTGGCCCTGGGCTGGGGCTGCTGGGGTGTTTTTAGCCCAGAGCTTGATGCAAATTAAGCCATTTTGAGCCATTTGTTTTCTCGATAGCAGCCCCACATCTGCTGCATGAGCCCAGGCCCTGGAGCCAGCAGCAGCCACATCCTCCCAGGGGAGGGTCTGCATCAGCCAGCACATGGCCTGCCGAAGCACAGCAGGGGGGAGAGAGAGGGGGCAGCCCCCCACCCCCAGGGGAGCAAGACAGAACAGTGTGGCTGAAGCTGGATCAGTGGGACTGGCCCAGCAGAAACTATGGGATGGAAGGCAGGCAAGCCTGGCTCACAGCACCCACCAGGCCATAAATACCTGCCCCAGCAGGTGCCCAGAGTGTTTTTTTTTTGGGGGGGGGGGGGGAAGCACTCCATGTGGATAAAACAGCAGCAGCTCCCCAAGGAGGAAATCTGTTCCCGGCCAAGCTGTGTTGCTCAGTGTAATAAAATGAGCAGTTCCCAAAGCAGCACAGCTTTTAGTTCATCATCCAAACCCTACACTGGTGGGGGGAAGGGGAGGCGCTAAGCCCCCCTCCCGTGGCTGCCTATGCCCATGCAAGCGGTTCCTATGTGCACACAGGGCTCATCCCTTCCCAAAAGGGGCATTTCCCTGCTCTTTGTTCAGCTCATGCATGTGGGGCACCCCACTGGGCACAGACGAGGGGCCCACCCTCAGCACAGACAGGGGCACAGCCAAGTTGCCGTCAGGGCCCTGCCTGTGGTTATGGCCAGGCCCAGGGGCTCTCAGCTGTACCCCAGCCAGGGTAAAGCCAGAGGCAGGTTCCCTACAGGCTGGGATGACGCCCCAGGAATGGACCATCTCAAACCTCCCCACACTGCTCCATGGGGCAGGCGCATTCCACAGCCCCAGCCCTGAGGGGCTGAGCACATGGCAGTCCAGCAACGCAGCTGAGATGGGGCCAAGTGGAGAGGACTCCCGCCTCCCAAAGCCTGGAACTTGGCCAGGAGGAAGCTGTGCCCACAGGCCCCCTTGATAGCCACTCAGACCCCTCCCCCAAGGCCTGCTCTTGCACTGAATCCCAGTACCCCAGCAGGGATGAGACACATTGGTGAAGCTGCCCAGGTAGGACCCTGCAGCTGCTCAACGGAGAATGACACTGATGGGGAGCTGTCCTGAAACCTGCTCCCGGCAGAACACACCTGCCCCAGCCAGGCTTCAGCAGCAGCAGCCGCCCTTCTCCAGAGACAGCACAAAGGGACAGGGGGCTAGGTGACCCCTTTGTCCACCACCAGCTGTTATCTCCCATAGCTCCCTGCAGCAATCACAACACCCAGGTCTGCTGGCATAGAGGCAGGGGGCCCACCCCCACCGTGCACCACTCTGCCCACACACAGCAAGTGGGACTCCCTGTTCAAACACCCCTCACCCAGCTCTGGATTTTGTTTTAAGTCTGTTTATTAACATTTCAGTGAGAGTTAAGCACACAACACAGTTTAGAGCTGGGGCAGGAATGGCTCAGTAACACAGGGGCAGGGGGGGCCTGCCTGGGCAAGCCCCACCCAGCCTGGAGCTTGTGCCCTGGGGCCAGCAGGGGTTGAGATCAGACACAGCATGGCCAGTCCTGAGGCAATGACCAGGGGCCACTCCTGCTCCGCTTTGCTGGGCCTGGTCTGGCCCCACCCCCTCTTGTGGGCCTGAAGACTAACCCCCACCTCCCCACCCTCCTGTGCCCAGCACTCTCAACCCCTTCCCCCTTTACCTTTCCAAATTTGAAGTACTGGACATAGAGGATCCCGGCCTGCACGGGGGTCTCCATGGACCCAGCCCGGCAGCGTGGGGAGGGCAGCGGTGCCAGTAATGGAGAGTGGTGGCCGCTGCAGTGGAGTGAGTGCGCGGGGAGACTTCCTTTCTCGCTAACTTCCCCTTTGTGGTGCGTAGGGTGAGGGCAGGCAGCGCGGGGGAGCAACGGCCCCCAGGGAGCCCAGCAGGGCCAAACAAGCATGGCAGAGGCTGCAGCAGCCACCTGCAGGGGACTGCTGGGTTCAGGCGGCCAAGCCTGGAGAAGGAGCCCAGTGCCTGCGCCGGACACAGCCCGCAGCAGAGGGTCAGCCAGAGCCTCCGGCTGCTCTTCCAGCCCCGAGCAACTCAACCAAGGCAAGTCACACCCGCCCCTCAGAACCCCAGACCTTCAGCAGGTGTCACTGGGCCCAGCCCCACGTGACAAGGGCCGGGGTTTGCCTCTGCCAGGGCTCTCCTGTGCCCAGGGGCTTTGCGGGGCCTGCACGAGGCTAAGGCTGGGGCTGGGGGCCCGGCTTGCCCCATGGCTGCATGGTGACGCTGGCTGATGTAATGGACCATTGCAGCATAGCTCCGGTACTTCCTCTCCGAGCAGCACCGGCCCCTGGCCCACACAACACAGGGCACCTTACAACACGTCGGAGCCCAAAGGGAAGGGGCATGGCACTGCCTGTAGACAGACCCAGCTCTTGGGAAGAAGTGGGGCCAGCTGCCAAGGCTATTGGGCTTCAGGGAACTCTCCTGCCTGGCCCAGCGAGCACACGGCAGGCAGCAGCGCAGCCCAGGAGCCTGGGCTAGAAGTCCATGGAGCTGTGTGCCAGGTAGTCCTTGCGGCCGATGTTGCTGACTTGCTTGGTCTGCATGGCTTCCAGCTTGGGGCAGTCGGTGATGCGGTGACCCAGGCCCCCACAGAAGGCACAGCCCCTCTCATCTGTAATAGAGAGAGTGGGGTCAGAGGCAGCTTGCTGGGCGGCGGGGAGGCAGTGCACACACCCAACGGGCACAGGGAGAAGCAGTCCCAGCCCAGCGCCCCCAGAGGCAGGGCCAGCCCATCACGTGGGGAGCTGAGCCCCAGACTGCATGCGGCACAGCAGGGAACTGACTTCTTGAGTTCCAGGCTAGCGCTCCAACCAACGGGAGTGCTGGGAGCTGGAGGTGCCAGCTTTCCCCAAGGAGTGGCCTGCCAGCTGCACCACCACGCAGGTAGCCCCCTGGGCTTCTGGGACCGCCAACCCCCTCACCTCCAATATCCAGCATGGTCTCGTCCCCGCAGTGGAGCACCTGCAGCACTGGGGGCACCTTCTGCTTGGCCTCCAACAACAGCGCCTTCAAGTCCATGAGCACAGACTCATCTGGGGCAGAGAGGAATGTGAGAACAGAGCCCAGCCTGGGGCAGCTCTGCCACCTGCAAGGGCCCACTGGCTCTGGGCATCACAGCAGGACAGAGGGCAATGCTCACTCCAGCTGAAGCTGCGGGGAGAGGGGGGAGGGCAGAACCAGCCAAGCTGGGGACAAGAGGAGTTCGCGAGCACCAGCAAACCCCACAGGGCAGCACACACGCATCGGGGCAGCCCTGTTGAGTCACCGCCCTTGGGGCATATGGGGCCAGCCCTAGTGAGCCCCGGCCCACTCCCTGCAGCACATGGGTGCTCCTTGAGGTCTCCCCTCTAAGTACTGAGCCCAGCCCGGGAGCAAGCTCTCAGGGCAGAGACTCCTGGCCCAGTTCAGCCCAACTGCTGCAAACCCAAAGGGCACAGCAGCCAGCCACAGCCCCGCTCCCATGCACCCCTCACCACAGGCCTTGTTGATGAAGGTGGTGGCAATGCCAGTGTTCCCTGAGCGGCCCGTACGCCCAATTCGGTGAACTATGGGGAGAAACAGAGAGTCAGCCCCAGGCCACTGACCGCAGGAATCCAGCTGGGCACTCAGACTGGGGAACTCCCCACCACAAGGAGACCAGTCACTGCAGGGACAGGCCCAAGGACCTGTCCTGCCACCCCTGAACCAAGCCCTCAGTCCGAGTAAAGCAATCGGCCTGGCTCACTCTCTGTAAGGATAAGGCCTTCATCTGCAGCCAGATTAAAAACAGGCACAGCTATTAGCTAAGGAGCAGGAACTCACATCCCCACAATCCATCTAAATTACATTAAAACAGTGTCATAGCAGGCTGTTAGGAAGGACATCCCGCCTAACAGCACCCACCATCACCAGATAAAGAAACACAAGATGGTTAAAGAAAACTTAGTTTGACAGAATCCCATGGGTCAAGGGATTCTCAATAGTTGTGGTTGTGAAACCCTCATTTCTTCATTGTTCCCACTTCCCTATTGTTTGTCTGTATGACCTGTCTGGTTTCTTGATTGTTTCTGTCTGTTACGTAATTAATTGTGCTAGGTGTAAATTAAGGGGGTGGGGTAGGATTGGTCAGAGAAGTTTGTTACAATGTTAGGACTGGTTAGGAACATTTTAGCAAAATGACTGGTTAAGGGACAGCTAAGCAGGACTCAAGTGTCTCTATATAAACTGGGGTCCAGAAGGAAGTTCTCTGGGAACCAGCTCCAGGACGCGGCCCCACGATCAGAGCCGCCAGAGCTCAACACTCTGCCAATGACACTGTGCAGAAACTGGAATCCCCCCGATGGACCTGATCCTTATCCTGCCTGGCCACCAAGAAAAGTTCATGTGTCTTAGCGGGAGTGGTGAGCACTGTGTGTGTAGCGTGTGCAGTGTGGTTTGGGTATTGTTAATAAATAGAGGTTAAGTAGGATATTACTGTGTGAGGCTCTTTCACTGGTAAAAGACGTGTAAATTCACAGAAGATTAAGCCCTGAGCCCACAGGGAAAGGGTGTTTGCCCAGAGCCCACGGCGGGGCAGAGCCCAGAGCCTGTCGCCTGGAGCCCTAGGAAGTGGGTAAAGGTGAGTGCCGTAGAACATGTAAACAACAGAATTTTGTGCGGGTAACACCTCTGCCCGGCTCACCCGCCTCTCCCACCCTTGAGCCCTCTGCCCGGCTCACCCGCCTCTCCCACCCTTGGGCCCTCTGCCCTACCGTAGTTCTCAATCTCCTCCGGCATGTCGTAGTTGATGACGTGCTGGATGGCTGGGAAATCCAAGCCCTTGGAGGCTACATCAGTGGCAACCAGGACGTCCTTCTTTCCGTCCCGGAAGGCTTCAATGGCCTTCGTCCGCTCCTCCTGGTCTGCAAGGGCCCAGCACAGAGGGTTAGCATGGGCCCAGCTCTGCCAGCTAAGGGCCTCGCCCCCAAACCCACCTCACAACGGGGCGTCGACAAAGCGATGTGCCAAGTGCTAGTCAGCCCCTTCCCCCATGCACCAGATGCAGAGGGCCATGTGGGCCCGAGGGAGTAGCTGGTCCAGGTATGCTCCCAGCATGGGGCCATGGAGTGAGCTGGCACAGGGGCAGGGCTCCCAAGGGGCCAGTGATGAGCTCCCCCGTAGTTGCTGCACATGTGGGTAGGGGTGGGCTGGCCCCTGGAGAACACAACTAAATGATGGGTAAGATGGTAAAATGATCTGTGAGAAAGCAACCCCGGGAGAGAGGCTCAGCTCTGAGGCACCCGGTGCAAGCGTCTGGCAGGAAGGCATTTCACCGAGACAAGAGGTTCTTGGTGCTGAGCCGGGGCTGCAGAGTCTCAGAGAAGGGACTGTTAGCTCAGCCGGTCTGTCCTGCGTCTCACAGGCCAGAGCATTTCACAGACACTCCTACATGGAACCCAATGACTAGTGCCTTGAGGACTGAAGTGCTTCAAGACTTACCTGGGACCCACAGGCAGAGAAGAGGACACAGCAAGGTGTCAGCAGTGCCCAAGCCCCTTGCAGCAGCTGGGAAGTGACTTGGGGAGATTTGCCCTGATGGCAAGCCACACCCTTGCTGCAGAGGAAGGCGAAGAAGCCCTTAGTTCCCAGCCAATCCGACCTAGAGAGAAATTCCTTCTCGAGCCCAAACCCTGAGCACATCAGCAGGACCCACCAGTCTGGCACGCAGACACCATCTCGGAGCACTGGTCCACCTGGGGGGTGCCCTGTCTCCAGCTGTGGCCGACCCCTGGCACCCAGAGGAAGGTGAGAAAACCCCAGAATACATCTAGGCAATTGTGCACCAACAGAAAAGTCTCCTGCCTCACCCCTGCAGGTGATCAGTTGAAGCCCTGAAGCCTGAGACTGGATTAGTCATTATCTTAATGCAGAGGGGAAGGGTTCTGAGCATGCTGAGGGCCATGCATGCAACTCACCCCCTTTACGGGCCATGTTGGTGGTGGTGGGGAAACGGGGGGACGGGACAGGACAGGACAACTCAGAGTCCCTGGCCAGTAGGGACCGCAGCGACCATCCAGCCCAACATCCCAGGCATGCAGGCTGGGGGATTTCCCCTAGAAGCTGGATTCAAGCGTAACTTTTTAAGCCATCTAATCTCACCTTCCAGACTTCAAGACATGGTGAGTCCATCAGCTCCCCTGGTAAAAGCCTTATGATCCTCACAGCTTGGAAATGACCTCTCCTGCCAAAGACTGGTTTAACTTTCTCTGAGGATGCCTTTATCAACCAGGCTGTCGAGCACCCCGCTCTGGGGGAGCCAGTCACCAAGCATTCTTCTCGGCGACAAGCTGCCCAGGCTCAGCTCCTTACACCTCCCATCCAAGGCTTTTCTAGACCCTGCACCGGCACTTCAGGGCCCTGGCTACCAATCCCCTGGGGATGCATCTGACTGGCAAACAGCATCAATCAGATTGGATGTTTCACCCTGTGCTCAACCTGGGATCCCCGAAGCAGTGCATGCTGGGGCGGGCTGGCTGCCCGGGGAAATGGGGGCAGCACTGCTCTCCAGCAGCTCTCACTGACCTTTCCCTCCGTGAATGGCCACCGCTTCCACGCCCTTGAGCAGCAGGTACTCGTGGATCGCGTCCACGTCAGCCTTCTTCTCTGCAAAGATCAGCACCTGCCACAGGGCCAGTGTCAGCACAGAGACTCTCATCCCCAGCACAGCACAGGACCAACCAGCGCCCTGACAGCAGAGCCGCTGGCCAGGAGGTTTGCAGCTGAGAGCCTGGGCACAGCAAGGAGTGCTGCGGACCCCGAAGCACCTGGACACGGTCTCGGTCGCCCGCCCAACACTCTGGTGAGCCACAGGGCCAGGAAGAGCTGGCCTGCATCAGGGCTGCCTTCCACTAGCAGGAGCAGCTACAGTCGTTCCCCCCCAACCCCGCTGAGGCAGCCAATGTGCAGTACTCACGGGCGGCGGGGTCTTCTGCAGGCACTCTAGCAGGTACACCATCTTGGCTTCCTCCTTCACATACTCCACTTCCTGAGCACAAGCACAGGGCTCTGGTCAGAGAAGTGAGAGAGCTGGGAGAATACGCACAGGTCGCAGGGCTCAGAGCAAACCCCTTTGGCAGACAGTGGATTCTGGCAGGGCCAGCGGGCCCCGGCCATGCTGGGGTCCAGCACAGGGCATTTGGGAACTCACCTGTATAACATCCAGGCTGGCAGCTCCAGCTCGCCCCACGTTGATGGTGATAGGCTTCACCAGGGCACTCTTGGCAAAGTTCTGGATCTTCTTGGGCATGGTGGCACTGAAGAGAAGGGTCTGCCTCTGACCCTGGACCGAGCGCCAAGGGCAGGGAGGTTAGCACAGCCATTCAGCCAATACACGAATGGGGGAAGCTGAGGTCAGCAACAGCCAGTGGGTGCTGGCAGGCACCCCAGACTCCCTACATGGGGGCCCTTGGAGAACAACTTTGTGCCAGCAGGGCTGGGGCACCACACCGTGTGACCAGAGCCCCAACAGAGGGGCACATGGGACAGCTGGCATGAGACAGGGCAGAAACACAGTGCGAAGGGCTGCAAGGCCAGAGCTGTTACCCACAGGGAGAAGCTGCAGGAGGCAGCCCAGAGCAGGGGCAGCTGGGACCTGACAAGGAACCCATTAGTCCTGCCAGCCAGGACCCTCGCACTCCGCACCAGCCAGCGAGGCCCTGGCCAGGAGCTGGGTGCAGCGTTCCCCAGGCAGATGGAGAGCTGTGCTGGCAACGCACACCTCTGGGCTCTTGAGTGGGCCAGGCCAAGGACTGGGAACAAGGGAATTAAACCCTGCAGGGCACAGGCTGTCCTGCACCCACACCTCCCCTACCCGCCTGCTACCTTGAAGTAAGAAAAGATGGTGCGGATGTCTCCTTCGAAGCCCATGTCGATCATCCTGTCGGCCTCATCCAGGGCCAGGTAGCGACAGATGTCCAGGCTCACCATCTTCTTCTGCAGCAGGTCCATGAGGCGGCCCGGGGTAGCCACCATCATGTGCACACCGCTGCAGGGCAGAGCAGGCAGGCGTCAGGGCTCCTGCACAATCTGGCTGCAGGGGAGGAAGGGCCCCGCAAGCTGCCCACCTCGCCAGGGACCCAGCACCCCACACTGCATGGCCAGCTGCATGCTGCTGGTGGCCACCATGCCCAGCCCCCACCCCACCCTTCTCACCTTCGCCTCCGACTGATCCCCTCCTGCAGAGTCCTGAGGCTGCAGGCTCAGAACCCCAGCACCCAAGCAGGCCTGAGGAGATGCAGCACCCAGTGTGACAGGCTGCTGCGTGCAATCCCCCAGGGGTGCCCACACAGGGAGGGAAGAGCACTGCCCGCAGGTCCACTTGGAGCAGGACTTACTGTTTGATAGTCTCCATCTGCTCCTTGACAGACATACCCCCGATGCAGAGGGCACAGCGCAGCAGGGGCAGGTTGTCCTCATGCAGCAGGCAGCAGTAGTACTCAAGGATGCCGTGGGTCTGCCTGGCCAGCTCCCTCTGCAGAGAGAAGAGAGTCCATCATCCCCCATTACACCTGCCTCTCTTGGCTGATGCCCAGATCCGACAACATCCCAGCAAGCCCCCAGCTCAGAGACTCCCACGTGAGCCACGCACACTTACAGAGGGGCAGATGATGAGTCCATAGGGTCCCTCTCTCTTGGAGAATGGCAGCCGTTTCTCCTGCTCCAGGCAGAACATGATGACGGGGAGCGTGAATACCAGGGTTTTCCCTGAGCCAGTGAATGCGATGCCAATCATATCCCTGCCAGACAGGCTGCAGGAGACATGCGGAGCGGGTCAGTGGGAAGAGACTCCAAAGCAGTGAGGGGCCCTGCACGTTCCCAGCCAGGGAGGTGGCGGAGGGCGTATCTCAGGGGCATGGTGCCCAGCTCACCCCACTGGCCAGGGAGCAGGCAGCACTCACATGGTGGGGATGCCCTGGATCTGGATGGGAGTTGGCTGCTGGATTCCCTTCTTCTTCAGGCCCCTCAGGATAGCTGTGAACAGAAAAAAAACAGGGTGGAGGAATAGCTCAGTGGTGTGAGCACTGGCCTGCTAAACTCAGGGTTGTGAGTTCAGTCCTTGAGGGGGCCACTTAGGGATCTGGGGCAAAAGACCAGTACTTGGTCCTGATAGCGAAGGCAGGGGGCTGGACTCAATGACTTTGTAGGTCCCTTCCAGTTCTAGGAGATGGGCATATCTCCAATTTATTATCATTATTTAATGTGGGGGGAGGGGGCATTAGGAGCACAAAAGTGGCTGAACATTGGGCTGTGACCCACCTCCCCTCCACCCAGCTGCCAATAGCATTTGTTTAGTCAGTGACACCCCCAGGCCTTGCCTCCAGACCAGCAGCTCGGGGGGCCTGGCTGGGTCCCCTCAATTGGATCTGTGACCTCCAGGCACTACACACCAAGATGCCTCCCCCTGACAACTCCTCCCTGCCCCCAAGTCACCTGCCGGAAACTTCATTTCCTTGAAGCTCTTGATGGGTGGGGGGATGCCCTCGCCCTCCACTAGGACATGGTACTTTCTGCGCACGCGGTCATGCCGTGCCTCTGACATGCCCAGGATGTAACGTGGCGCCTTCCAGCTGAGGAGAGGGCGGGGGAGAAGGGAAAACCAAACTGACTGAGCTGCAGTCACTG
Source organism: Chelonoidis abingdonii (assembly GCF_003597395.2). Lineage (NCBI taxonomy): Eukaryota > Metazoa > Chordata > Testudines > Testudinidae > Chelonoidis > Chelonoidis abingdonii. The sequence continues at coordinate 111,150,025 of NC_133775.1, read as the reverse complement.
GCGCACCCAGAGCTGAACGCTGCTTTGCCTGGGCAGGCAGCAGGTGGACCGGCCCAGCTGTGTCCCCGCTGATCCCCTAGACAGAGCCCTGAGCCCCCCAGAATTCCAGGCTCCAATGGCACTAATGCAAAAGCTGAGGCCACCCCAAGCCTGCGTCCTTCTGCATCCACCCACACAGCCCACTTCCAGAGCAGAGTAACTGAACTGTCAGCCCCCGAGCACAATGGCCAGGCACTGTCTGGTACTCTGGTGTGCTGCAGCCCGGCTCCCACTTGCGCTGGGCCACAATGGGAGCAACCGCTCCACTCTGCAGCATCAACCCCTAATTCCATGACCAAGGCTGGAATACCCTTCGCTCCCAGCGAGGCTCAGGTTAACACACCCACTGGGATAGGAGTTATTGAGGAGTATTTCCCAGGGCCGTGTTTCTGTTATACCCCCACGGGACAGGGAAGGAACTGTAGCCCTCAGCAGCTTATCTTGCCAGCTCTCTAGGCTGCCTAGCTCACCAGCATACGCGTCTGCCTTCCCAATTCCCCAGCTGGAGAGCAGGCTCCAGCTCTCACTCCCAGAGTCTCCAGCCATGCTGCTCCGACCCGCAGAACAGCGCACACAGCTGATGGTGGCTGTAGAGCAAGGATCAGCTGCAAGCAGGGCCCGACAGACAGAAAACGTGTAGGCGGAGGCTAGCATAATGGGGCCCTGAGCCACAACCAAGGCCCCTGTGTGTTACCACAATCCAACAGCCAATGTATCCCCATGGAGCGCACCTGGTTTTAATTGGATCATCGTAGGTGATGCCCTTTGCCATCTCCTTCACAGACATCAACGCTGCACAAAAACAGAGACTGAAGGATCAGTGCCAGCTCTTGGGAGGTAGACCCAGGTCAGAGGGCACGTGGCTTTGAGGAGAGGTTTATTAGGAAGGCAGTCAGGACAAAGGATGTTTGGGGGAGCCAGAACAGGAGTGAAGTGGCAGGAAACTGTCCCTCTCCATGCATGTTGGGCCCCACTGGGTCAGCGGCACCGAACAGCATGACTCTCTCGCTCCAGGCACTAGGGAGAAGCTGGGGCTGTGATAGCGTGCACCAGACGGCTGGGCTTCCACATGAGGACAGCACGAGCACCATCACCTTTTCCCTCTGTTGCTTCACCAGCAACAGGCAGGGAACAAGAGCGAAAGTTGCCTCACAGCCACTTCCCCCCTCCAGCCCTCAATCCCAGCACGACCCACCTCGACCCTCTGCCACGCTCTCCAGGATCTTTTCCTCCTCCTTCAGCTGCTTCTCCTTGGCCGACTCCTTGCGCGCTGTGGAGAGTCGAGAAGGGGAGTTATGTGCTGCCCACAGATTACTCCCCAGCCACAAGCAGCCCCTCGGGGACCCATCCTTCTCATGCCAGCCCTACCTTCCGCCTTCTCTTTAAGGTGCTGGTGCTGGTCCAGAAGGCTGACGTTGGACTGGGGGCCCAGAGGAATATCATCTTCATCCCCTCTGTGCTCATTGCTGCTGTCCCTCTGCTCCTCCTCCAGCACCCCCTTCCTGCGCATCTGTAGCAGCTTCTGCAGCTACGGGGACACAGAGCAATGAGGAGCACACAGCAGCCGCAAGGGCCACATTACAGCAAACAGATTTCAACCCCGTTGTGCCCTTGCTGTGAGGAGAGGAACCTCAGACCCACCTTTATCCACCCACATGGCTCCCTGCAATCTGCCCTGGGGGACCACGATGCCCTCCCCACTGCAGCCCCAGTTACTTGACCGGGCCATGGGGCTCTGCTGCGGGGCGTGGAGCTGAATCCACCAGCCACCATCTTATGGGCAGCACCCCATGGCCCATGCCCAGAGGAACAGTGCTCACAAGCCGGGACTGGGGCCAGGAGCACACCAGCAACTGGAGGGGGGGCGGGGAGCGTGAACCAGCCCCCTCCCCCAGCACCAGCCAGGGGGCCCGGTCCCTATCAGCCCAGCCCAGCCTCCCTGCCAGGGTTCCCACCCCCTGCCCTGACCCCAGCCCCCCAACATCAACCAGGGTTCCCGCCCTAACCTTGCCCCCCCGCCAGGGATCCCGCCCCCCGCTC
>NC_133775.1:111143006-111147567 GCF_003597395.2 Chelonoidis abingdonii | reverse complement strand
AGGGTCCCGCCCCCGCCGGCACCAGCCCGGGGCCCCGCCCGTCACCATCTCCTGCTTGCGCTGCTTGACCGGCACGTAGGGCTCGTAACCTTCATCCTCCTCCCCGGACGGGCCCGAGCCTGGCGCCGCCTCCTCGCGCGGCCTCTGCGGGGAGACACAAGGTCACGTCACGGGCCGCGGCCCCCGGCTGGGAGCGCGGGGGGGGGGGTCGGGCTCGCACCTTCCGCTCCCCTCCGACCTCCATGTTCGGTCCGCGCGTCGCCAACGAGCGCAGGCGCTGGGCCTGGGCGGGCCCTGTCGCTAAGCAACACCCCGCGGAGGTACCACGTGAGGGGCAAGGAGCAGGACGGGCTGCGCCGAAGGACAAACTTACCAACGCGCTTACGGAGCGGTCCGCTCCCTGCACCACGTGTCCCGCCCCCTCCCTGCGCCCAGGTCTCTGCCCATGGGAAGATTTGGGGCCTGCTGGGCCTGGGCAGAGGCCCTGGAAGCGGATCCAGCCAAGGCCTGGCTCTGTGCTTCCCAAGGCGCTTGTTCCTGGGGCAGCTGGAAAGGAGCCTGGGTCTGCCGGGGTTCCCTCCCCCTCCATCAGTGCACACAACAAACCTCCTGGGATGGGGCCAGGGGTGCAGGAGGGGGCTCCCCACAGCAGCAGCACTGGGCTAGGGGGAGAGGCGCCTCTCCCTGCCACAGCAGCTCGGGGGTTGAGGCTGCGGGGTAGGTGGTCCCCAGGCCCCAGCAGGTTAGGGGCAGGCTAGGTGGGGGCCAGGGAAGGGGTACCCCTCCCCTGGCTGCAGCAGGTCCCCAGGCGGGTTCCTTGAGCACCGTATGGCACTAGCTTACAGGGAACTTCAGTCTTTTAGCCACTGGTGCCGCTCGGCTCATCTGGAGATTTGCCTGGTTTTACAACAGGCTACATGAAAAACACTAGCGAAATCAGAACAAACTAACATTTCCTACAGACCATGACTTGTTTCTCCGTACTGTGCACTGACACATAAGTACAACTTACATTCCCATTGCTTTGTTTTATGATGATACGGTACCTCTGAGTACCCCCAACGCCGGGTCAAGAACCACTGAACAAAGGGATCCCTGTGCCTGCCCAGACAGGTTAAAAAGAGCCCTCCGCTGGCTGGCCCTGAGCCCCCGAATCCCTGCCTGCTCTGCGTGGCTCTTCCCGAAGATCTTTCAATAGCAAGTGTTGCTGGTGGAGCTGGTAGTGAGAATGGCCACACGTCAGCGCAACGGTTCTTCCCCTCGCTGAGCCTGCCTGGTGTTTGCTGGGCATTAGTACCAAAGCGGCAGGATTTACCTGCCTGAGCACCTGGCCGGTTGCACTCCATTTGCAGATCCAAAATGCAAGTTACCATCTCTTTTCACCCTGCGTCTTGCAGGCCATTCCGGTGTGCGGCTGGTGGCTGCTGCAGCAGACTGGCACCTCCAGGCTGCAGGGTGCATATGTCTATGGCAAACAGACCCTCAAACCCTGTGTGTGGCCCAGGCAGCACTGGGCCGGCCCGCACCGGGCAGTTACCCTCCAGCAGTGGCGCTGGCTGAGGCGCACTGGGCACCTACACCATCTCTAGCTCTTTGGACAGGGTCTGACACCTGCTTTGGCAAACAGGGAGGGGGCCATTTTGCTGTCCCTCCCCTATAATTTGTGGGTTGTCTCTTGGGGTGGGTGCCTAGGCTGCTCCTCCTCACCCACCTTCTCTCTGTTCTTACCTCCCAGTCCTCTGTTCTTACCCCCCCGTGTGTCACACCTGCCTGCTCTCCTCTCGGCCAGGCACTCACCCGTGTCCAGCTCGCTGACTGCCTGCGGCCAAAAGGCCAACCAGCCATGCTTGTAGTGCTGCCCGTCTCCAGCAAGACTGGCATAGCCAGCTCCCTGCTGGCGGAGAAGCTGCGAGACTCTGGTGCTGGGCATCAGTACACAGCCCTCCCATCCACCGTAACGGCCAGGATGGCTCAGAGCAGGACTCCACCTGCCTGTCTCCTGCCACCAGCGGTGGCCCAACCCAGCTGTTTCAGAAGACAGAGCCCCATACATGGCAGTAATGGGGCACCTGTGCTCAGGGCACTTCCTCCAATGCTCATGCCCTAAAGCAGGAGGGCTCCTCTCCCTTCCAAGCACTCATTTGGTTTTCATATTTACTCATATCTCTGGATCTTGTTTTCTGTGGAAACATCCCACCCCCTACTCGAGGTCCCCCTCCCCTGGCCAGTACTAAAGCCTGGTCTGCAGGGGGCAGCCTGGAGGCTGTTTTAACACAGGCCTTTAGGGTGTGACTTGTGCAGCTGAAGCTGCAGAGGGGGCTGAAGGCAGCAGAATGACCTGCCCTGAAGTGTGGCTGGGCCCCACCTCCTGACCATGCCTCAGCCCCACCACACAGCACAGGCCCGTGAGGGGGAAGCCTCCTGCTGAAGCAGCAGCACTTCCTGTAGCCCCCATCTCCCACCCACCTACTGACCTGCATCCCAGCAGAGGCTGCCTGAACGTGGGGCCGATGTAACTCCATGTCCCAGCCTGGCCCCCCTGCACACTGGGGCGGGCAGGCATGCTGGCTGAGAGCTGCCTGATCACGCACCATGGGCAGGCCAGGGGGCTGGCAGGAGCACATGGCCCAGCTCCTGATACCAGGGTAAGGCGCCTCCTGCCTGTGCCAGCCAGGCTGGGTCAGTGCCAGAGCCATCCACTGGGAAGTCCATCCTTACTGCCCCAGCTGCTGGCGGGTGCAAGCTCCTCAGCCTGCTTGCTGGCTCCCGTGGACATGTGGGAAGCTGCAATGAGCCCTTGTCATTCTCCACCCCCGCTGCTTGGCCCTAGCGTGGGGCCCTCTCACAGAGCCACAGGACAGAACGAGACCTCGAGAAGCCATTAGTCCAGTCCCTTGCCCTCAAGGCAGGACTGTGGTCGCCTCTCTGCATCGGCCCATTCCCCATACACCCCCCACCCCACCGAGGTCAGCATGGGACCGCTGGGTTTGCTAGCAGCCAGGCTCTCAGAGGGGCAGGGGAGAGCAGGGGAGCGTTTGGCACAATCTATGCCCCTGCACAGCGCCACGAGGGGGCTGTGATGTGATGGCTGGAGCCCCCTCGGGCTGCTGCGGATCAGAATCACTGCCAGAGCCCTGCTGGACCTGGAACACACTGCCCCCTCCAGCCCCCTGCTAATCACACAGCACACACACCCACTCTGTGTCCAAACGGCATTTTATCTTTCAGCATGAAAGATTTTCACAGTATCAAAAGTAAATAATTAAAAAAACCAGAGAAGCCAATCTGGCCGTGCCTGGTTGCGCAGCACAATCCCTCCGCAGGCGGGGCGAGGGCAGCGGCACCCTTCCAGCCTCCTGCAGGCTGGCGGACCGGGGTAGCACCAGAAATCATGGTCAAGAGATCAGCAGTTTGCTTCCATTGTAGCTCACTAAGGGGGTAGGTTGGTGTGGGAAACGCAAGGCATGTGTAGGGGAAGGGGGACCCACTGCCTGTCCGTCCCTCTGCCCTTCAGCACACACATGCTGAGAACAGACTACAGGGGTGCTGCTTGGTCAGCCCAAGCCCCCAGCCCGCCGTGGCTCCCACACCTGTCAAATAGGGCTCAGGCTGGGATCATGGTACAAGCAGGGGCCCTGGTGGGCCAGGGATTCACCAGAACCCAGCGAGCTGCCGAGAGTGGAGCCAGATGGTGGAGCCCTGGTGTTATCTGCACAGGGCAGGAAGATCCGTCAGGGAGCAGGCGGCAGAGCTCAGGGTGCGTTCTAGGGGGCGTTCTGCCGCCGCTGGGCTGTCTGGCACCCTCTTTTCCCCCAGCCCCAGTGCCACTTGGCCCAAGCTGGGAGGGGAGGTGGAGTGCACATGCTGCTCCCTGGGGCAGAGAAAGACCCCAGCCCCTGTCCTGGGCATCCCTTCCCCCAGACTCCATGAGCTGAGGCGCCCAAGCCCTGCTTAGATCCCCTCAATCTAAGGCAGGGCTGGGCTGGACAACCTGCCCATCAGGACCTCACCCTGTGCTTGGGGGGGACAGGTATTGCTCCCTGAGCAAGCCCAGCAGCCTGACGTGCACAGGTCCGCTTGGCCACAGGGCTAGCCAGAGGGAGAGCTGGTACCAACCACGTCCCTGCCCCGGGTCCCAGAAGTGCTGCTGTGGGTGCACTCTGCCCCCGGCCGGGCATGGCCCTTTGGGAACCCGAGAGCAGTGAGCACATGGGCTGGTGCAAGGGGGACGGGGAAGGCTGCTGCTGGGTCGAGCAGTTCTAGGGCGGTGGGGGCAGCGCTCGCAGGCTGGGGGGCCCCGGCCCGTCTCCAGGTGCTGCTGGGCTAAGGGAACACTACAATGTGCTCGTTACGGTGCAGGGTGCCCCTCGCAGCCAGGGAGGTGCTCAGGGCCTGCAGCTCAGTAGTGACTTAGCCCCTAGGCAGAGTGGAAGTTGCAGCTCCTGCCTGAGGCCCAATCCCTCAGCTGGGCTGGGACACAGGGGGTCGGCTGGACCCCCTAGGGAGCTGCAAGAAGGTGGGTATCTCCTATGACAGGCTGGCTGGGCAGCTGAGCTGCGGG
>NC_133775.1:111141142-111142730 GCF_003597395.2 Chelonoidis abingdonii | reverse complement strand
GGTGTCCCAGGAAGCCAGGAACAAACAACAAAAAAAGTTGGGTTTTTTAAATAAAATAAAAAATTAAAAAGTTCTTTATTAGGTCCAGCATGGTCCTTTCCCCCAGCTGTGTGCCAGGCTGGCATGGGGGGCTGCCCACTGGTGCTGGCAGGCTTCCTGCACATCACCAACGGAGTGCTGGGAGAAGAGAAAATCCCCTAGAGGGACTGGAGGGGCGGGGGGCTGCCTAAGCTGGGGAGTCCCCCGCCCCCGAGAGCTGTGACTGGCTGGGGAGGTGCAGGTCTGACAGGCCAGGGGGGAAGGGGTTCCACATTCACAGGAAGAGGAACCCACAGAGAAAACAAAAGGGGCCCTCCAGCAGGGGGAGGAGCACAGTGAGGCAAGTGTCTGTGGGTGCTGGGGGGGTAGGCACAGGGCCCCTCGCACGCATTGGGGCTCCCCCCACACCTCACTGAGCTGCACTCGAAGTGGTTTTCTTCAGGGTGAAGTTGGTCCAGTTCACGGCCACTTTCTGCCGAGTTTGCTTAGCAGAGTCCAGACAGAACCTGGGGATGGGGAGAGAGAGAATCAGGGAAAGAGCAGAGACAGTGCCCGCTCCCTGGCCCCCACACGTCAGGGCTTCTACCCTCCCCACCCTAGCCAGAGCAGGCGAGCTCCCGTGGAGGGGAAGTCAAGGGGTAAGGGGCCCGGGAGAAGAGGCAGGTTCTCAGAGACAGTATTAGAAGTACAGCTGCCAACCATCCCGAGCGAAGGACACTCAGGAAGAACAGCCAGAGGCCACAAGGGGCCCTTGAATGACCTGCAAATCAACAAGGAACCGAACAGCACGAGCACGCGGCGACACAATCAGTTCCACCTGGCAAGGGACGGGCCAGGCATAGAGGCTCCATAAATGCATTGGGGCAAGAGAAAGATGAAGGTCCCATCCTGTGGAAGGAGTGGGGAAGTGCTCAGAACCGATGACTTCAAGGGGGGGAGGTGTCCCTCTTCATTAGAAGGGTTAATGATGACCAGACACTCAACACGATGAACCCAGCCGGGGGCAGGACATAAGCCCAGACAGGGAAAGAACAGGTGAGGGAATATTTAGACAAGCTGAGTCAGCAGGGCCTCCGGAAGTCACCCCAGGGTTCTTTAGGAACAAGTGTACAGATAAAGCCTTTTCTTATAGCCACATGCTCAAGCCTAAGGCCTTTGTCCGCAGCCACATTAGGAGAGCAGGAGCCATGAGCGGAGAAGCAGGAAGTCACATCCCCACACTCCATCTAAATCACATTAAAACAATGTCACATCCGGCTGTTTAGAAGGAGACCCTGTTCTAATGGCCCCCACCATCACCAGATAAACAAACAGATCTGAAGATGATTAAAGAAAACTTAGTTTGACAGCATCTGTCTGGCAAGAAACCACTTATCATAGAATCATCAAATCTCAGGGCTGGAAGGGACCTCAGGAGGTATCTAGTCCAACCCCCTGCTCAAAGCAGGACCAATTCCCCAACTAAATCATCCCAGCCAGGGCTTTGTCAAGCCTGACCTTAAAAACCTCTAAGGAAGGAGATTCCACCACCTCCCTAGGTAACCCATTC
>NC_133775.1:111121088-111140419 GCF_003597395.2 Chelonoidis abingdonii | reverse complement strand
AATTTGTCTAGGTCCCTCTGTATCCTATCCCTACCCTCCAGCATATCTACCTCTTCCCCCAGTTTAGTGTCATCTGCAAACTTGCTCAGCGTTCAGTCCATGCCATCCTCCAGATCATTAATGAAAATATTGAACAAAACTGGTCCCAGGACCGACCCTTGGGGGACTCCGCTTGATAACGGCTGCCAACTAGATATGGAGCCATTGATCGCTACCCATTGAGCCTGACAATCTAGCCAGCTTTCTATCCACCTTATAGTCCATTTATCCAGTCCATACTTCTTTAACTTGCCGGCAAGAATACTGTGGGAGACCGTATCAAAAGCTTTGCTAAAGTCAAGGAATAACACATCCACTGCTTTCCCCTCAGCCACAGAGCCAGTTATCTCCTCATAGAAGTCAATTAGGTTAGTCAGGCATGACTTGCCCTTGGTGAATTCATGCTGACTGTTCCTGATCACTTTCCTCTACTCTAAGTGCTTCAAAATTGATTCCTTGAGGACCTGCTCCATGATTTTTCCAGGGACTGAAGTGAGGCTGACTGGCCTGTAGTTCCCCGGATTCTCCTTATCAATAGTTGTGGTTGTGAAATCCTCATTTCTTTATGGTCCCCAATTCCCTATTGTTTGTCTGTATGACCTGTCTGGTTTATTGATTGCTTCTGTCTGTTACGTAATTAATTTTGCTAGGTGTAAATTAATTAAGGGGGCGGGGTAGGATTGGTCAGAGAAGTTTGTTACAATGTTAGGACTGGTTAGGAACATTTTAGCAAAATGACTGGTTAAGTGACAGCTAAGCAGGACTCAAGTGTCTCTATATAAAATGGGGTCCAGAAGGAAGTTCTCTGGGAACTAGCTCCAGGACGCGGCCCCACGATCAGAGCCGCCAGAGCTCAACACTCTGCCAATGACACTGTGCAGAAACTGGAATCCCCCCGATGGACCTGATCCTTATCCTGCCTGGCCACCAAGAAAAGTTCATGTGTCTTAGCGGGAGTGGTGAGCACTGTGTGTGTAGCGTGTGCAGTGTGGTTTGGGTATTGTTAATAAATAGAGGTTAAGTAGGATATTACTGTGTGAGGCTCTTTCACTGGTAAAAGACGTGTAAATTCACAGAAGATTAAGCCCTGAGCCCAAAAGGGAAAGGATGTTTGCCCAGAGGAGTAGAGCCCAGAGCCCACGGAGGGGTAAAGATCAGTGCCTTGTGCCTGGAGCCCTAGGAACTGGGCAGAGATGTGATGTCCTAGAGTGTTCAAGTGACAGAATTTTGTGCGGGTAACACTAGCCTGAGCCATCTTCATCTTCAGGAATACGTGGAGGCCAGGTGAGGGCCCAGAGAACTGGAGATGAGCAAACACAGCACCTCTCTTCCAAGAAGGGAACACAGAGGCCCTGGGAAGTATAGACCACTCAGCCTAACTTCAATTCCTGGAAGGTATTAGAACAAATTACTAAACCATCTGTGAGCATCTAGAGGATAACAGGTTATAAGGAACAGTCAGTGTGGATTTGTCGAGAACAAATCATGTCAAAGCAACTTCATCTTCTTCTTTGATAGGGTCACTGGCCCAGCAGATGGGGGGAAGCCGTAGACATGATACCTTGATTTTAACAAGGCTTGTGACATGGTCCCACATGACATTCTCATGAGCAAACCAGGGCAATGCAGGCTAGATGGAATTGCTAGAAGGTGGATGCACAACTGGCTGAACAGTTGGACTCACTGAGGAATTATCAGTGGTTCGCTATCAAATTGGGAGGGTGTCTCTAGTGGGGTCCCATGTGGGACAGCCCTGGGTCCGGCACTATTCATTATTTTCATTCATGACTTGGATAACAGAGTAGAGAGTATGCACACAAAATGTGTGGCTGACAGCAAGCTGGGAGGGATTGCAAGCACTTTGGAGGAGAAGATTCGAATTCACAATGCCCTTGCAAATTAGGAATTGGTCTGAAATCACAAGATGAAATTCACTAAAGACAAGTGCAAAATACTTCACGTAGGAAGGAAAAATCAAATGCTCAGCTATAAAACGAGGAATGACTGGCTACACAGTAGTACTGCGGACAAGGATCTGCAGGCTACAGTGGATCACAACAATGGGATGCAGTTGCGAAAAAGGCGACTGTCACTCTGGGGTGCACTAACAGGAGCATCATACGTAAGCCAGGGGAGGTAACTGTCCTGCTCTGCTCAGCACTGGTGAGGCCCCAGCTGGAGTGCTGTGTCCAGCTCTGGGTGCTGCCCATTACGGAAGATGTGGCTCAATAGGAGGGAGTCCAGAAGAGAGCAACAAAAATGAGCCAAGGTTTAGAAACCCTACCCTGTGAGGAAGGGTTAAACACTGGGCGTTTAGTCTGGAGAAAAGACAATGGGGTGGGAGGGGCTGGTACCAAGAGGGGGCTATGACAAAGCGGATGAGGACTAGCTGGTCTCCATTCCACTGAGGGTAGGAAGGGAGACTGGGGTTAGCTCTTAGGAGACTCCTGGGTGCGCCTACACTGTGCTAAAAGGCCTGCAGCACGGCATAGCTGACTCAGCCTCCCGGGCTAGTGTGGGCGGCCGGGCTGGCCTCTGGGACCCTCCTCCCACATGGAGCCCCAGAGGGCAGGAATGCCCCTCCCCCAATGGGGTGCCACACGCATGCCCCTCCGGGCACCCCCAGCGAGAGCTGCAGGCTGCTCTCACCTCTTGAAGTACTCTACTTCTCGGTCCGTCTCGTCCATCTCTACTCCATCCACGTCTTTGGGCAGGAACACGTCATCTAGCAGAGCAGTGCAGATGGTCAGCAAAGGGCTCCAGGACCACAGGCCCCAAGAATGCCCCCCTCAGCACCAGGGCCACGTGCTGCCGCCCGGCACAGAGCCTGCTTGGAGCAAAGAGTCATGGACACACACCATGGGGTGCAGGGCAGAGGGAGAGGGGGGCAGAGCCAGGGTACACCACTGCTGACCCGTGTCCGCTACAGCCCTATGGCGACACAGCTCTGTGGCTCAGGGGATGTGGGGCAGCCACACCGACCTGACCCTCCCCCGTGTGCACACTGCTGAGCCAACAAGAGAGCTTCGCCCTCATCACAGCACTCAGCTACGCAGGACGACAAGCCGGAGCTGGGACGAGGTCACTGCTGAGCAGAGGGACCGCACTGGGGACTCACCGATGGACGTGTTGGATTTCTCCATCCTGCTCCTGCTCTTCCTGCTCTTGCCCTTGGGCTGGGGGGAGCTGCCCAGAGTGGCGGGGTGGGGGGGCTGCCAGTCCCCAGCGGCAGGGGGAGGTGGCTGCATCAGCTCCGGTTGCTCTGCTTTGCCCTCGCCCCTCCGGCCTTTCCATTCGCTGCTCCTCTCCTTCTCTGGCCTGGAACCACCACAGCCCCAGCCCTGCCCCTTGGCGCTCTCCAGTGGCTCCACACAGCCACTCGCCCTCTGCAGCGAAGGCACTCCTCCAGGCTTCGAAGGGTGCTTGGCTCCCAGCACCAGCCCCTTCGAGCTGGGACTCTCCAGCCCAGCCTGGGCGCTGGGCACTGCGGTGCAGTCTCCCTTCTTCGCCTGGCAGCTCTGTCGCTTGTTCTTCCTCTGCCTGCCCCCCACCGGTGCCTGCTCCTGCTGCTCAGGACCCTTGGCCGGTGCCACCTCCTTGCAGTCCAAGCCGGGCCCGCCGCTCTCCTGGGCACAGTCTGTCGGCTGCGGGGACTGGACCCAGATCATCCGGGAGAGGTTGGGAACCGCGCTCAGGCGCTTCACCACCCCGTTCTCAGCCTGCAGTGGCCCCTCCTCAGGGCCCTCTCCCCAGCGGGGGCCCAGTTCGCTCCGCAGCAGCATGTGGTTCTTGGGGGAGCCCAGGCTCAGAGGGGAGAGATCCAGGTCGATCTCCTGCAGGCCCGAGGAGCCGTTGAGGTGGGACAGCAGAGTTTTCTGCTCCAGCACGGCCGCCTTCTTGGGGAAGTCAGCAACGTCCAGGTTGAGGTCATAGACGCTGAAGCTGGCACGGATGGAGTCCTTAATGGTGTTCTTGATCTCCTGCAGCCGGCTGCTGAGGAAGCTGTTCACCCGCTCCAGCTCCAGCTGGGGCCACTCCCGGAACTTCTCCTCCATCAGCTCCCTGTCCTGGCCAGCCAGAGGGCCGCGCGCCACCCGCTTCTGGGCCTCCGCCTCCAGCTGGGCTTTCTCCTTCTCCTGGAACAGGCAAGGGGGTGGGCCAAGGTCAGATGTTCTCAGGGGGCAGGAGAGATGCCCAGTGGGCTGGCATGGCCCGGGCATTGGGTGGCAAACCCAAGCACTGCTGTGCGGCCCAGCTCAGCCTGTAGCAAGCACAGCTGGGGTCCCATATGCCCTCTGGAGGGGGGACAACAGCCCCTGCCCCGTCATGGCCGCCCACCAGCTCAGGCCTGGGGGAGACTGTTACCGTGTGGCACAGGCTGCACCATGTCGGCGCCGCAGCACCCAGCCACAGGCCAGTGGCTGATTCCCAGCTCCCAGAACAAGGGGGGCCCTGGCCTGCAGCAGGACCCAGCACATGCTGGGTAGACCCCACGTGGGAGAGGTGCCCAGGGCCCTGCAAAGAGCCAGAACAGTTCCCGACAGGCCCCTGAGCACAGGGACGGCTTCTGAGGGCGGAGGACAGAGCCCCACGGGCAGGGCCAGCTTTAGGCCTATTCCACCAATTTCCCCAAATCAGGCCCCGTGCCTAAGAGGGCCCCACGCCCAGTGAGAATCCCTTCCCTGGGTAGAGGCGCCTTTTTCATTTTTACTCACCCGGCGGCGCTCCGGGTCTTTGGCAGCACTTCGACGGTGGGTCCTTCGCTCGCTCCAGGTCTTTGGCGGCACTGAAGAACCCGGAGTGAGTGAAGGACCCGCCGCCAAAGTGCCGCTGAAGACTTGGAGCACCGCCCGGTAAGTACAAGCCCCACGTGTTGTTTGTTTCTTTTTTTTTGGGGGTTTTTAGTTTTTAATCATCCCTGCCGGGGCCCCATCAAAACTGTTAAAATTGGGCCCTGCACTTCCTAAAGCCGGCCCTGCCCATGGGGGTGCAACCCCGCTCCAGCCTCCCAGTTAGGGTGGGCGGGGCTGGGCCTCAAAGCCTTTCCCAGCTCTGGCATCTGTCGAACCCTCTGGCCCCATTCAGGGGCTCAGGGCCAGGGCCATTACCAAGGGAAGACGGACCGGAGGCAGCTCTGACCCCCGCTGGGCCGGGTCTGGAACAGCACATTCCCCTCCCCCTGCCCTCACCTTCTTCTTCTGCTTGTGCCGGGCCCGCTTGGCGGCCTTGGCGGTGTTCAGGGGCTTGGGCTCCGAGCTGTTGATGTAGTCCAGGAGCTCGTCCACGTCCCGGTGATCCACGGCCGGCTCCCCCGAGCTGCTGCTGTGGCCCAGCTTCTGCGGCAGCTCCTCCTTCCTCTTGGTGAGACGGGAGCGCAGCTTCTCCCGAATCTCGGCATAGTTCCGGCTCGTGGGGGCCGCAGGGGGCTGCAGAGAGAGCCTGGGCTGCTACTGTCCTGCCTGGCACAGATGGACGCTGTTCCCCGGCCCCTTCCCACCATCTGCTTCCGGGGCTGCCCCACCCACAGCTCATTGCTGAAGGCAGCATGGTTCCTAGTCTGCTGAGGAGCTGCCAGGCTGAGATAGAGGGACCCTGGGGGCTGGGACTGAGAGGTGCTGGCCGAGCTGCAGGGGCAGGGGAGATGAACTGGCTGCTGCTGGGTGACTTTCCAAGGCTGGACTAGCAGAGGGGGCTGATATCAGGCCTGTGGGGGACATGTGCCAATACCCCAGCCACCGGGTGCCCGCACTCTCAGCACGGCAGTATCCCAAGCGCCCATCTCAGCAGGAGCTCGGCCCATGGCTCACTTACCGCATTGTGGCCGAAGAACTCACAGTAGCAGCAGTCACAGAATTTCCCATCTTTCTGATTGGTGGAGGAGGAGGTGCAGGAGCTGCGCTCGGAGCTGCTGTCCTCATCCTCCCCGAGCCCCTCGTCCACCTCGCATGACTGTGGCGGGTGACAGCTGGTACCATTGGGGAACTTGTGTCCTTTGCACACGGGGTCCCTGAGGGATGGGAGGAAGGAAGATGGTGGGAAGGCAGACCCAGGGCAGTGAGGTACTGGGGGCTGCTGCTGAAAGGAGCAGTCCCCTCCCATGTCCCAGAACTGTGTGGGGCACCTTGCGGGGGAGGGAAGGCCCCAGAGCAGGTGGCCCCCACCCCGCCACTGACTCCTTGTTTAATCGGCTGGAAAGAGACCCCTGCGCTGCTCCCTGGGACCCCAACCCCTTTGGCAGGGCAAAAGCTCACCGAGCATGCGAGGAAACCAGACCCGGAGTCAGGGGGGTGCAGCTAGAGCCAGCTGCCTGCATTACACGCCCCACCCACCATGGACCCCACGCCGGCACTCTCTGCTGCCCCTCCCCAAGTGGGCTGGGGCTCCCTGCCGACAGCATCTCCAAGGGCACAGGGCAGGCAGCTGCAGCACAACTAGTCCTTGGGCTCCTGGCCTGCTTTGGCAAACAGCACGCTGGGCAGACCCAGGTCTCTGGGCCCAGGGGGGTCAGTTCCTGAACTGCAGGAGAGACAAGCAGCGAAGGCTGCGTCCGCCTCGCAGACAGAACTGTCACGGTGGGAGAGGCCCTGGAGCCTCAGGGCTGTGCGGTGCTGGAGTCAGACCATCTCTGCAGAGCTGTGCTGTGAGGAGCCCTTCTGTCCCCCGAGGGCTGGTCCCTTGGGATGGGGATGGGGCAACTCAAGCCTCGCAGGGCCCTGGCTCATGCCAGCGGCCCCAGAAAACCAGGGGGCATCGCACCAGCCACAGGCAGGCAGAGACCCTCTCACCTATTAGTGCTGGGCAGCTGGTGCGGGGCAGCTGGTGGCACCAGGGAGCCGCTGCAGTGCCCATTGCAGGGGTGGGCACAGCCTGAAAGCGGAGGTGGCATCTTCAGAAGCGGCACGTTGGTGGGGGGCAGGTGAGGGCTCTTGCAGGAGGCCTGGCCGTGCGAGAGGGTGCCAGCAGAAGGGGACTCGGCAGCGACTGTGTGGGGGCTGGGTGCAGGGGCCAGCGCTGCCTGCGGTGAGGTGTTCGGGTGGGCAGGTGACTGCTTGGTGGAGATCAGCGCCGGCGGCTGGGAGGGGAGCCCCGTGGGGCTGTTGGGAGGAGCGGCGAGGTCTGGGTGCCGGTGATGGTCCAAGGAGTGGAAGGCCTCACCTGCAGACAGGCAGGATCAGAGACGGGTCAAGCATGTGCCCAGCCTGTCCCAGCCCAGCATGCAGGCAGAGGAGCACCCACGCGCACACAGAGCCCAGCAGGACTCCAGGCTCTGCTCGCCCCCAGCAGAGGAGCAGAAAGAACAGGGGCTTCCTCCCTAAGAGCCTTCCACTACTCCCAGCCCTCGAGCACATGGCCCATGCTCTGACCCTGGCCCCACACGCTGGGCTGCAGAGGGCCCTCCTGCGTCCTCACTGCTGCCAGGAGTGGCAACAAACTGGCAGATGAAATTCAATGTTCATAAATGCAAAGTAGTGCACATTGGAAAACATCATCCCATCTGTACATATACAATGCTAGGGTCTAAATTCGCTGTTACCACTCAAGCAAGAGATCTGGGAGTCATCGTGGACAGTTCTCTGAAAACATCTGCTCACTGTGCAGCGGCAGTCAAAAAAAGTGAGCAGAATGTTGGGAGTCATTAGGAAAGGCATAGATGGTAAAACAGAAAATATCAGATTGCCTCTATGTAAATCCATGGTACACCCACCCCTTGAATACAGCGGGCAGGTGTGGTCGCCCCACCTCAAAAAAGATGTATTGGAATTGGAAAAGGTTCAGAAAAGGGCAACAAAAATGATGAGGGGGATGGAACGGCTGCCGTATGAGGAGAGATTAATAAGACTGGGACTTTTCAGCTTGGAAAAGAGACGACTAAGGCGGGATATGATAGAGGGCTATAAAATCATGACTGGGGTGGTGAAAGTAAATAAGGAAGTGTTTATTCCTTCTCATAACACAAGAACTAGGGGCCACCAAATGAAATTAATAGGCAGCAGGTTTAAAACAAAAGGAAGCATTTTTTCACACAATGCATATTCAACCTGTGAAACTCTTTGCCAGATGTTCTTGTGAAGGCCAAGACTACAACAGGGTTCTACGAGGAACTAGATAAATTCCTGGAGGATAGGTCCATCAATGGCTATTAGCCAGGATGGGCAGGGATGGGGTCCCTAGCCTCCATCTGTCAAAAGCTGGGAATGAGCGATGGGATAGATCACTCAATGGTTACCTGTTCTGTTCATTCCCTCTGGGGCACCTGGCACTGGCCACTGTCGGTAGACAGGACACTGGGATAGATGGACCTTTGGTCTGACCCAGTCTGGCCACTCTTATGACTGCTCCCTGCTGGCAAGGGGATGCCAAGGGGACTTTCTCAGGCCAGTGAGCTCCTCCCAGCCACAAGCAGAGGACACAGCTGCATCTGCACATGCAGCTGGCTGGGGAAGGGCCTGGCCCAGCAGCTTCCACACTCTGCAGGACTCTTAATCCTCTGGCAGTGAGAAAGGGCTCTGCCAGGCTCTTCTCCCCCTCCACAGGCAACCTGAGAGCCCCTGAGAGAAGGGCTTTCCTGCCGGCTGGCCAGGGAGAGCAGGCGAGGGGGAAGGGAAGGGGCAGTGCCAAGGAGCCCCAAGCCACAGCGCAGCTGCTCCACCCCCCCACGCGTACACACCTGGTGGGGTGGGCCTGCGGCACATGCTCTTGAACTGCTTGGGAAGCGTCTTACAGAAGTCAAGTGAGGTAGGCAGAGGTGAACCGGGGGCAGCCCCGCTGGAAGCTGGGGGGACGGCATGGCTGTAGGGACAGACCTTGAGCCCGGGCGCCACAGCAGGAGCCTGGCCGATGCACTCTGGAGCCAGCGGGAGGCTGGGGTGCTTGTCACCTGAAACAGAGTCAGCGCTGGAGACGGCTTCTCCTGTGCAGACCCTGTCCTGGGCCAGCACCGGAGATTCTGGAATGGCTCTGAAGCAGAGCGCACATTGCTCCCCCCAACACCCGACTGGCAGTGGCTGTAGTCTTGGGTTGCAGCAAGGGAGGATCCAGCCCCGTGTACCCTGGGCACCAAGGCCATGTGCTCCCTTTTCCCCAGGGGTTCTCCTCTCTAAGGCAGGGCCCCTGGAGGCCCGCAAGCACGGCACTTCACTCAGGCCTGGACCCAGAGATGGCCACTAGCCAGGCTGGGCCCCGTGTGGCCCTGGGCTGGCCTGGACTCACCTAGTGCAGCAGGGGGCCCCCCTAAGGGGCTGCCCTGTGTGGCTCCGTTGGCATGCTGGGAATTCCAGAGGCCCGACAGTTTGTGAGCAGACAGGAAGGAGCTGGGATCCCAGTCCCCCGAGTTCCCGTGGCATGAGGAGGAGGAGGAAGAGGAGGAGGAAGATGAGGAGTGGGAGCCGCTGCCACAAGACTGGGACTTGCAGGATGTGTGCGATAACGAGACCTGGGAAGAAACTCACAGTATGAAGCAGCAGGAGACTGAGGAGATGACTCCCCAAACACTCTGGTTCTAGTCTGGGCTCCCCTGGGCCAGGTCAATTCCCACCCGCCCCCACCTGTCCTTGCTCACCCAGGGCTCCCTGCTGGGCCTCCACCAGCCAGGTTCCATCTGCCTCCTTTACCAAAGGGAAGCGTTAGGGACGACTAGGTCTCAGACTGTAAGTGCCACCTGGTGACCAGACATTTGCTAGTGGGCCCCTTGCGCAGGCAGGGGCAGGTCTAACCCAACCCAAGGGCTGGATGTTGACACTGGAAATAAGGGTCCGTTTTTAATGACAAGAGTAACTGACCATTGGAACAACTTACCAAAGGCTGTGCCAGAGTCTCTGGCCATTTTAAATCCAGTTGGGAGGTCTGCCTAGCAGATCTGCTGGGGGGGAGGTGTGTGTCTGGGGGCAGCTCTCCAGCATGCGCTGTACTGGGGGTCAGACCACAATGGTTTCTCTTGGTCTGATGCTGAATCCTTGACTAATGGACCCAGAACCAGGCCTAGAGGGGGCAGCTCTGGTGAGGAGCTGGGCCTGCCAATCCGAGGGTCTGCGGGAGCAGCAAGCCAGCCTTCCCAGCCAGGAGCGGCATGGTGGTGGGTGGGAGGGGAGGTACGGAGCGACAGAGGCATAAGTCAGTGGCACATTCACTTTTCCAGCTCTACTGAGGAGCTGGGCCTGCCAACCCAAGGCACATCCGAGGGTCTGCGGGAGCAGCGAGCCAGCCTTCCCAGCCAGGAGTGGCACAGTGGGGGAGGGAAGGGGGGCACGGAAGGGCAGAGGCATAAGTCAGTGCCACGCTCACTCTTCCAGCTCTGGCCTTATCGTGCCAGGGCCCTTCATGTGCAGCTCTCTCACAATCCTGAACAAATGCCTGCCCTCCCCACCGACACTACCGGAGCTCCCCCAGCTAGGAGAAACCCTCCTAGGGCATCACAGTCCCAGGAGACAACGGTGTGGAGATGCCCAGCAGACAGGTACGTGTACTGGCACTCAGCAAGGGCCAGGTGAGTGCCAGGCTCTGGAGGACCTACAGCAGCCATTGCTGCCACATGGCAATTAGTACCAACAGCTCAGCAGGACCCCCTGCCTTCAGGGGAGCCATGGCCCTAACCAGCAAGGCCAGAGGACAGCTGCTGCCTACCGCCAGGGCCTGCTCCTGGATAGCCCGCCGCTCCTCCTCCTCCACACTCTTCCTGCAGCTCTGGCAGATCCACAGCGGCATTTCTCCCAGCAGGTTCTGCACCAGCGTTGGCACGAAGTCTGGAGGCAGCCTCTCGCCTGGGGAGACCAGCCCATTGTGAGATGGGCCTCCCCAGTCCTTGCGCTCTCGGTGGCATAGCAAGCAACACGTCTGCACAGACTGGTTGGCAGTGGGGAGCACCTGCAGCAGGACACATGGGCGGCGAGTCACTCACAGCTGGGCACAGGGCAGGTGTTTGTGCAGGAGGACAGGCCCTGAGGGCCAGCAGGCTGGACCATGCAGCACCTCTGCGAGCCGTGCCCACGGGACGCTGCTCTCCCACTATGGCACCCCTCACAGACCAGGCATTAGGGGCTCCCGGGAAGTGCTGTGGAGTCTGTCATGGCCAGGGCCAGCCCCTTCGACTCAGGCCCAGATGCGCCAGCAGTGCTGAGCGAGAAGAGCTGAACAGAAGGGGTGACCCTGGGAATACCCATGGGCACAGAGAGACCCAGTGGGGTAGATAGCCAATACCCTGCTTTCTAGACACCCTATCCCGCTGCCCACACTCCTGTTCCAGCCCCACTGGCCTTGGACCCCTTCCCAGCTTCGTTTGGTGCAGAGC
This sequence comes from Chelonoidis abingdonii, assembly GCF_003597395.2. Lineage (NCBI taxonomy): Eukaryota > Metazoa > Chordata > Testudines > Testudinidae > Chelonoidis > Chelonoidis abingdonii. The sequence continues at coordinate 111,129,096 of NC_133775.1, read as the reverse complement.
ACGGGTGGCAGGAGGCAGGCCCTCACTGCTCTTTGCATTCTGCCCCACAGTTCCACCCAGGGCCGAGCCTCCTGCCTGCGCTGGTGGGGAAGCCAGGCCGCAGCCCACGGCTACTTTAGCCGTGGAGAGCAGAGCACAGAGCTGGGGAGGGGTCCCCCGTTCATTGTCTGCCGCTGCAGCGGGGCCAGGACAAGGAGTGCTGCGAAGCAGATGGCGCCTCACAATGAAGGTGAAGCACTGGGAGCGGCCAGGCTTCTCTTCTCACTAGGGCTGAGACAGATCCTGTGGGGAGGGAGAGAGGCAGGCAGGCTCCTGGTTCACCCTGCACCTCTCGTGGGGCGGGGGGGGGGGGGGGAGAGGAGCAAGTGCTGCCCAGAGCAGGGAAAAAGGAGCCCCCCAGAGCAGTGCCAGGCTGGGGAGAGCAGGCAGGAGGCAGCTGACGGGAAGGTGAGCAGCAGAGGACGTGGCCTGGCGGGAGGGTTGGCTGCCAGCAGAGATGCAAGTCGACGCGGGCTCCGGTATGCCCTGCCATTGTGTCCCTTGGCGGGATCCCCCAGGGAGGAAGCTAATGAATCGGGGGTCAAGGATGTTCCCCAAGCCCCCTCGTTCCTGGGCGCAGGTGCCAGCCAAGGACAGGGCTCCTGGCCACCTGCTCTGCCCGCGAGCGTGGAAACCAGCCAGACGCAGACACAGAACAAAAGCGCTGGAGCCCCTGCTCTGATGGGTGCGGGGAGCCTCAAGGAGACTGTCAGCTCCGGGCAGGCTGCTGGGGGCTGTGACAGACCCAGCATGGGCGGGCTTTCGAAAGAGGCCGGGGGAAGGGCTGAGCTGGGCTATCCCTGACAGCTGCACGTCACCTCCATGGGCATCTGCTGGAGAGAGACTGAAACCTGACCCGACCTTTGCCAGCTGCTGAGTCTCTGTGTGTGGTACGGACAAGGCTGCCAGGTTCTGACCCATCCCCGGGCGCTCTGTTCAGCCTAGGAGGCACCCCAAACATCCAAGCTCCCCACTTTCCTAGGAGACTAACCCAGAACTCCAGACACTTCCCCCGCTGAGCAGCCCCATCACCCCCCACAGGTGTGCCCTCAGTGCTACCCATGGCCCTTCACACTTCGTCCCCCCCAGCCCCCCCCCCAAATTCATTCCAGTCTGTCAATGTTTGGAGCAGTCACAGAGCCCATCAGCTGAGCCGGGGCCCAAGTCCTCCCCCTAGAGCAGCACAGAAAGGGACCATCACTCCCTGCTCTGCAACCCTTCTGGGGATACAGCCCAGACTCTCCAGGCATCCAGCAACCATCGGGCACGACCTACTCAGAGCCCTGCCCTCCATGGACACTGTACAGCCCTTGCACCTCCTGCCGCCCCCATCAGCCGTTCGCCACCCTGCAGGCTCTGAGAGGAGAAGCGACTTGGACACATGCGCAGAGCCAGGCACTGCAGAGCCGGGGTCGCTGATCGCTTCCCCCCTCACAGCATCCCAGGTTCCTTGCATTTCCCCAGCTCAGTAGCAATCTGCTGCCCCCACCAGCGTGTGCAACTCCTCACAATTTATTCTCAGCTGCATATCTCCCATGTGCTGGCACCTAGTGCTCCCCTGCTTTGCACCAGCACCACGCAGCCGGCTCCCCCTCCTACGCCCCCAAGTCCGACAAACCCGGCAGGTTCCATGTACCCCCCAAGGGAGAGTCCCCCTGCAATAATGGGGCAAAACCGGACAGGACACAGGCCAAACACAACAAATGGGGCAGCCCCCTGCCCTGGTCAGCCCCTTTGTACAGCCTCAGCTCTACCTCCCGGGCCCCACACTCAACAGCAAGCGCAGAGACCTACCCACAGCTTTAAGAGGGAGCCTCTCCCAGCCCTCCAGGGCCAGAGGAAGGCTGTGCTGTGGGTAGCCCGGTGAAATCCCTGACCACTGTGCTGAGGACACACCTTGGATGGCCTCTCCATGAACTGATTTGTTAGTGTGGTGCTGTGTGATGGGTGCCTGGGGGAGCAGGGAAAGGTGGGGCTGCGGTTCGGTGCTGGGGGGAGCTGAGGAGACCCGGGTTCAGTCCCCTGCTCTGCCCAGGGTTCTCACGGGACCTTGAGCAAGTCCCTGAAGGGACCTCAGCAGCGCAAGGCTGAGTGCTGGGGCCCCGAACGACCAGGAGGTCCCAGGAACGCGCTCCCCGCGCAGTGACTGGAGAGAGACAGGCCGTAAGCCAGTCCACGAGGTGGGGAGCCACTAGCCCTTTGGAGATCGAGAAGAGGTGGGTGCCCCCTCTGAAGACAGGTGCCTATGTCTGTGTGGCAGGGAGGCGCCCATCTCTGCTCAGAGCCCCACACTGGGAACTCGCCGCTTTAGGCACCCAAGGCTTTTCCTGTGGCGCCTCCTGGCTCCATGCAGACCGGCTGGAGGCACCCACCTCGTAGCCCAGTGGCTGGAGCACTGCTGAAGTGTTTATCCCAGCCACAGGGCCCGGCCCCCCCTGGGTGTGGGAGACCCTGGGTCCAGGCCCCCTGAGCAATGCCTTCAGTCTATACAGGACAGCCTGCGGGAGCCCTGCCCACTTTCCCAAAGCACGGAGTGGAACCCGGCGTCTCTCACATCCCAAAGAATGTCTAATCACTTCCCCCGCTGGACTCTGCATGGGACCTGACCCAGCCGGCCTGCTCAGGCTGCTTCCTGGATCGGTCCTGCATGTCCGTGGGTGACCCAACGCCTGCTTTCCCTGCTCTGCGATTTGCACCGGGGCCTCTGGACGCTAGCAGGAGGAGGCAGGCGCATGCTCGGGACAAACACCGGCTCCAAGGGAACATTCAGGCTGAGAACTCAGGTGCTCACAGGGCTCAGCAGGGATTCTGGGGCTCGCCCACGCTGGGGCCCAAACTTGGACTTTGGTGCCTAACCACAAGCCATGGTGCCCAAGGGTGGGGTATGGGCACCTTCATGGGTCGAGGCCTTGGGCTCTCTGTGCGTGAGATCCCCACACAATGGGGCTAGCACCCACGGCCTCCCTACGGGGACGGAGGTTACTGGGAGGTGTCCAACAGTAATGAGGCCAAATGGAGCCTTCAGCCAGACGGGCCCTGCGGAACCGGATGGGCCCTGCCTAGGGCTGGGCTTTCGTAGGCTCCCCAAATAACTGCTCAAATATTGACCACCTGATATCAAAAATGGTTGTTTAAATGCACTAAAGTATTAGAACGGTAACAGACGAGTGAGGCGTTATGATCTCCAGCAGACTTGGCCTTCGAGAGAGGCCTAATTACAAAAAGCCACCTAACAACCTACAGTATTCTAATTCAGAGCAATGAGAGCTCGGCTGAAATGAAGTTCTCAGTAAGGACAGAGTGTACCGTGCTGTCATCCCCCAGGAAGGCATCCTCTCTGCTGGGCTCCCCTTCCTGGAACAGCTGACCCCTTCGGAGTGCGGACAAACACCTCTTCCCATGGCAGGCTCCTGGGGACTGCATCCCCACCAGGGCTTTCCTTCCACAAACAGCGAGGACGCAGCCCGACACGTGCCCAGGACAAGGGGTGGTGGCTAAGCTGGGACTAGGGTCAGGATGCCTGCACTCTGCCACCAGCCTGTCCACAGGCAAGTCATGTCAACGCTGCCTTGGCCAACTGGCGGCTGCGAGCATCTCAGTGCTCGGTCTACTCAGAGTCTCGTGATACCTGCCTAAGTCACACAGGGCTGCCGGAGTGGTGGCATGAGACCGAGTGGGGCTGTGCCCCCCCCACCTGGACAGGGAAGGGGGAGAAGGCTGCTCCCAGCACCCAGGGGCTAGGAGTGGCAAACAGGCAGGTTGTATCTTCGCACATGTATTTAAGACTGAGTTCTGACTTGAATGATCCTCCAGGCGCTGGGGAGTGAGCAGCTCCCCCAGATGCTGAGAATCAGCAAGTGGCGTGAGACCGGGGAGCTGACTCTTGGTGAACACGCATTGCTGGCCCTGCACCAGTATCAAGTGGGGAGAATCCCCCAGCCTGTGGCCAAGGGACCTGCCAGCCAGCTCCCCTCAGACACTGCCTCTTCCTCCCAGCATGGATAAACCTGCTTTCACAGCATCCCTCCAGCCCAGCCCAGTGTCACTAGCTCACGCTGTGGAAAGGCCCTCCACACCCGTCAGCCGAGCGTTTCCAGCCCAGCGAGGGTCAGGCAGGTGCACTGTCTGGTCTCCACGTGGCCGCACAAGGTGGGGATGCTGGAGCCTGTCCGTGGTTGGAAGCGCTAGGGCAGCTGGAATGCCACGCCCTGCCCCACTGATCCTCAGGGATGCAGAATGCAGGCGGACAGGAAGGAACCAGAGCATCTGCAACTTCAAAGAGAGGCTGGCCCTGACACTTGGGAACTTGCCTGACCCAGCTGCCAGCCCTCCCACCCAGTGTTCTGGGAGAGCGGCAAAGGGCCAGGGATCCAAGCCGGGCCATGCTGTGAGATGCAATCAGACCTCGAGAAGCTAGACACGGGCAGGGAGGGGAATGTCTCTCGGCTCTGGAGAGACTACACTTGTGTACAGCCCTGAGCATCCCGGCGCCGAGCAGGGCTCACAATGGCGACCACAGAAAGGGGCAGGAGAAGGACCCTAAAACATGGGCACCCCTCTTGTCCCTCTGCACAAGGCTAAACAGCCCAGAGGATCAGCAAGTCAAGGCACAGCCAGCTAGTGTCGCTGCCTGCGCATAAGCAGCCATGGCCCAGCATGAGGAGCAGAGAGCCAGCCACATGACACACTTGTATTGAGGTGTGCCCGCTGGAAGCCCTGGTCACGCAGCAGGGCCCCACTGTGCTAGTGTTGTCTGACCCAGAACACAGAGCTCGTGGGTCACGTGTAATGGTGTGACAAAGTGGGACTGTTCTTAATGTTTCCTCTGAATACTGCGTGGGTGCCTCAGTTTCCCCTGTGCATTTCTTAACTCTCCAGCGTCCATAAATGGCCAACACTCTGTCTCCTGGCAACAAATGGCCAGGGCTGTTCCCCCCTGCAACGGGATGGCTAAAGGTGAACAAAGAGATCAGGTGACCTACTGGCACGGGAAAGAGACAAAAGCCGGAAAGGAGGGGCTGGAGGTGGGGTGGCAGTTTGGGGCTGGCTGGGGACGAGGAGTGTGGGCAGACGGGGTTGTCTGGCTCACTGCCCCCCAGAATGGACCCAGCCGAGGGGTCCGGTTTGCTGTACCTACAAGCTCTGTTTTAGACCCTGTTCCTGTCATCGAATAAACCTCTGTATTACTGGCTGGCTGAGAGTCACATCTGACTGCGAAGTGGGGGTGCAGGACCCTGTGGCCTCCCCAGGACCCCGCCTGGGTGGGCTCGCTGTGGGAAGCCCATGGAGGGGCACATGCTGAATGCTCCAAGGAGAGACCCAGGAGGTGAAGATGTGTGAGCTTCTTGCCCTGAAGAAAGTCTGCTCCAAGGGAGAGGAGGCTCCCCAAAGTCCTGCCTGGCTTTGTGGGGAGCAGTTCCAGAGCATCGCCCAGGGACTCCGTGACAACTGGCCATTCCCCTGCTGGGCTCCAGGCTCCACTGCTCTGCCCACTGATGCCAGACTTGATCCCTGGCTGGCTATTCTCCACAGAACACCATCCCTGTGCTGGCAGGTAAAGCCAGGCCCTCCTCTGCTTGAACCCCAGCTGGATCATCCTACCCCTGCAGCTCCCTTACAACAGCCCTCTGCGGTGCACTCAGCCTACTGACATGCTCCGCTCCAATGCCGGGGCACGTGGGAACCTAGTCTAGACGCTCCTCTGGGCAGGGAGCCGGGGTTAGCCGCTTGGGGAGGCGTCTACAGCACTCATGAAAATACAAAGTGCCAGGTGCCCTCCCTGCCCCGCTGGAGAGAGCAGCCTTCCCCTCCCCCAGGGCTGCGCCTCGCCTGACCTCACATGCTTCCAGTTCTCCTTGTGGTGAACTCAGAGCTGGAGAAAGGCGTCCAAGAGCCAAACTCTGAACAGGCCCAGCTCAGAGGGCAACATGAGCTTCCTGAATGGACTGAGCCCCCTGGCCTGCCGGAGCCCAGCTGGGGGAGAAAGGGGCCGGTTCCCAGGACGTCTCTGCTGAGAGGGTCAGTTAGTGCCAGATGCGAGGCTGGTATGTTCTACTTCCCACCAACTGCTTCCCCGCTTTGCCCGACACTTTCGGAATGGCGACTACTCGCCATAGCTTGAGCCCGTGGGCCTGGGACTGCTGTCAGCCAGGCAAAGCTCCCTGCGCCCGCAGCCAGCCGGCCCACGCTGGAGGGAAGCGGTGCTGGAATTCCCTCCAAAGGCAGCAGGCAAATCATGTCCTGCACAGAGACGAGCTTGGAGTTCCAGCTGCCCTAGCGCCTCCAACCACGGACAGGCGCCAGCATCCCCACCTTGTGCGGCCACGTGAAGCCCCAACTCTGCTCCTGCCTGATCCTCGCTGGGCTGGAAACGCTCGGCTGACGGGCTGCAGCGGGCAGACGAGCCCTTTCCACAGGCCGCAGCAGCTGTGCACAGCCTGCTTTCCACAGGGTTAATACCACAACCATGAGCTGGCACAAAGCAAAGTGAATCCTCAATGCACTGGTGGGGAAGGGTGTCCAGCCTGGTCCAACATCTCACCTGGAAAGGAGCAGCAGGGCACAGCTCACTGCCAGCTCCCCAGGAGTCTGCCTGTCTGTGCCAGCTTCCAGCTTGGGCTGCACTCTGCTTGCAGCAAAGCTGCCGTCTCGTTACCTCCTAATTCACTCAGGAGATTTCTGCAAATTCATCCCAATGCCACAGTTCATCTCAGCTGCTCCAGCTGGGGGCCCTGAATCTCTCCTGGAGAGGCCAGGGCAACCGTTTGCAGAGCCCATTAGCCTGCACACGCTGCAAGACACAGGCAGGAGGCACTCTGCACCCCCCAGCCCCAAGGCATGCTCCTTGCAGAGGCTTCCCCTCCTCTCCAGCCAGAGGTACAATGGTCAACAATTCCCAGGGCCCCCTCTGCTTTGAGGGGCAGTGGAGTTCTGCAGCCCTGCAGGAAGAGCCAGCTGCAAGCAGGTCTGACCGCCCCCCTCCCCAACCTACAGGAGAGCAGGAAGAGGATGCTGCCATCATCTGGGACAGGACCTGAGCCCTCCTGGAGCGGGGTGTATGCTGCTGCACGGCTCCAGCCCCCTCCCCCCCCAAAGGGAGCAGCTGGGGAAAGCTGCTCCATGCATCGGCTGGGGGTGAGTGTCTGCAGGATAGGCTGTGGCTGCTGGATGGGGGGGGGGGGGGGGGCATGCTAGGTAGGGAAGGCGGGAGGTGGGTGCCGCATGCAGAGCAGACGGCTGACAGAGGAGCGGGCTAGGTGGTAAGGCCCCGGAGACAGGGCTAGGCGCGCATGGTTCTGCACCTAGGCAGGGAGGAAACAGAAAGGATGATGCAGGGCGAAGGAAGGGGGTACCAAGCTCAATGTACAGAGACTTTGAGGGAAGGCTGGAGAAGGGAAAAAGGAAGGTGCTGCCTGCAGGGGGTGGGACACTGGGCTCTGCATACTGGGGGAGGTCTGGTCACGGGGATGCATGCAGGGGTGCTGCATGCGGGGGTGGGGTGCATGTGCTGGGTGAGATCGGGGTAGGAGCTGTGCAGGGGGGCGGGGATCAGGGTGCAGGGGATGGGGATCAGGGTGCAGGGGGCTGCCGAGGGATCGGGGTGCAGAGGGGTGGGGATCAGGGGTGCTGAATCAGGGGGCAGAGATCGGGAGCGCAGGATCAGGGAGCAGGGGGCGGCCGGGGGATTGGAGTGCAGGGGGCAGAGATCGGGGTGCAGGGGACTGCTTGGGGATAGGGGTGCAGAGAGGCAGGGATCAGGGGGCTGCTGGAGAATTGGGGGTGCAGGGGGGCAGGGATTGGGGTATAGGATTGGGGTGCAGGGGGCTGCTGGGAGATTGGGGGTAGGGATAGGGGGCAGGATCGGGGGGCAGAGATCTGGGGCTGCTGGGGCTCGGTGTGCAGGATCGCAGGTTCAGGGGGGCAGGGATCAGGGTGCAGGATCGGGGGGCAGCGGGGCAGCGATCAGGGG
>NC_133775.1:111101825-111113498 GCF_003597395.2 Chelonoidis abingdonii | reverse complement strand
TTGGCAAGGGGGCAGGGAAGAGGGGAGCCGGGGGGGGGCAGGGAAGAAGATCCCCACCCAGGCCTGGGGGGCATGAGGGGGCACTCAGGCAGGGTCCTGTTTTTTCCCTATGTGTGCACACTGCTTCCCCCCATGGAGGCCTGGGGCCTGCTCTTGCTTTGCCCTGCCTGTCCCAGAGCCACTCCCCTTTCGAAGGCCGGCAGCTGGGCAGGGCTCAGCAGACCAGGGGCCGTGCGCCATGGTCTGCCCTGGCAGGAGTTCTCTCCCAGGGACACAGAACCTGCGTGTGCTGCAGGATCAGTTTCCCCTGGTGTCTGGGGGCTGGGCCTGGCCCCGCTGGGTGCTCCCGCATTCATCCTTTCCCTGAAGCAGAAGCCTCACAGGGTATCCTTAGCACCAGCAGCCCTGTCACATCCTGGAGCCGCCAGCAAGGCAGCGGCAGTTGCATTAAGCCAGAGAGGGCACTTGGCTGGCAGTGCAGAGAGGAGCTGGGTGGGCCTTTGCCACCTTGCTGTGTCTCCCTCCTCCGCCCGCTGCTTGTCCCCGTCACCAGAGCACCAAGCTCCTATGCTGGGTGGAGAAGACACAGCCACAGCGTTCACAGGGCCAGCATTTCTCACCTGCCCCGAGCCAGCCGCTTAGCTCCCCAGGCTGGGGGTGATTGACTAGGCAGCCAGGGCACTGGTGGGAATGAAAGCACTTTCTCAAAAGGTGCCCCTCTCCTGAGCACCTCTGGCTCCTGCCCGTGCTGATCAGCTGCGAGCAGTCAGGAAAGGGGCTGCCACTCCCTCGCACTGCCTTCAGCCCTAGGTCTTGCCAGGTCATGGGTGAAACAAACAAGGTCAACCCTCTGCCAAGGCCACCCAGCCTTTCCTCCAAGCTTGTGAGGAGCTGATATGGGGAGCCGGCAGTGGGAATGCACACAGGCTGCAAGCACAACAGCTGTGCAGGCTCTTGACCTGGGCCATCTAGGAACCCGAGCAGAAAACTCCAATCCAAGGGTGTGGAAAATCAAGTGTTCCTGCAGTAACCAAACCCCCAGGGAACGGAGGGAGAAAGGGGCCAGGAAGGAGAGAGAGCTCTCTAATTGCACTGGGGCTCCCCTAGCCTTGAGAGCAGTCCCAGAGCAATACTTCAAGAGTGCCCCGAGTTCCTGGAGTGCAGCTGTGTGCGGGGAGCGCACCTGCTGCCTGGCCGAGCCCTGTCACAGAAGGAAGTCACACTTACCTGTCTGCGCTACGGTAAAGAAGCAATGGTCTCTGTAGGCAACGGCTCGGTGGCCTCCCTCACTACAGAGCTCACGGTGTCTGTAAGATGGGGGCACCAGGACGAACAGAGGATTGTGCCCTGCTTCTGTGTGTGGGTTGAAAGCAGACCCCTTGTGCAGCAATAACCCAGCCTCCTCTAGCAGGCACTGGTTCAGCAGGAATCAGGCCTGCCTGCCAGTCCATCAGCATGGCCCTGAAGCAACTGCCTGAGGTGCCATGCTGGGCACATGGCTCGCTACAGGAGAGCTCTGCTCAGCCCTCATTTTTATTCACCAACCAGACCAAGCTCACCTGACCCAAGCCAAAGAGGGTCGTCATTTTCTAGCCCCCCCAAACCTGAGTCAGCTCCTGCCTGGGCATTGCTGAGGTGTCTGTGTGCACTAGCAGCAGCATGCCCTGCTCCTGGCAGCCACCCCCACCCCCACGTGCTCCAGGGTGAGCGGCACTCTGATGCTGGGCACACTCACTTTGCAGAGGCGCGAGGTGGCTGTGGCTGGCAGGGCCAGGGCCCGAGCTCCCACTGCACTGAGCATGCAGGCAGCAGGAGACGACCCAACTCACCCCTGAGAGGGACTGGCTTTTTTCTGACCCAGACTCGATGCTTGTAGTCCAGTCCCATGATGTTCGGTTGCAGGGCTCTGCAGTGCTTCCCACACAGCCTGGGCATGGATTACATGACAAGGGTACGTGAATAGACCATGGTGACTAGAAAATCCCATTTCATTACATAAGAATGGGGGCAGGGGGATTCAACCATTGCAAGGCAGCATGTTTAAAACTGACCTTTTCCATGCAGTGCACAAGTGTCCTGTGGCACTCGCTGCCACAAGGTATCACTATGATGGAGCAGGAAGTGGGGCAGATTTGCCCTGGGAATGTCGCAGGGGGGTTATATTGGGGATGGGGAACTTCCCTTGAAGGAAGCTACCTGAGCCATGGGGGGGGCGAGGGAAGAAGTGACACCTTCTGCCTGGGGAAACTGGACAAAGGAGAGGAGGAGTTGGGGGGAGAGGGGAGAAAACTGCTGGAGGAGTTTTTGTTTTTCTGTCTTGGGCTGGGGGGTGCAATGCCAGGAACCCCAAGGTGGACTTGATTGAGGGGTCTTGGTTGTACCTACGTGCTCCGCTTGGCACTGTGTTCCTGTGACTGGCTGGCTGAGAGTCAGGGTGAATGGCAGGACGAGGGGTGCAGGGCCGGACTCCCCCCCACGCCGTGACAATCACCAAGGCAAAGACCTTCGCGCGATTCCAAGAAAAACGGTGTGACCTTTATGTGGACAACAGGAACATCCAACATGGAATAGAAGGGTTAAAAACAAACCAACATGAGCTGGGAAGGGGATCAAAACCCCCAGTTTCAGTTCAGGAATCCCCACTAGCTAATGGGGATTTGCACAAAGCTTCCCAGGGGCAGGCTGCCCTAGCCCTGCCAGCTGCTGGGTTTCTTGCACCGTTCTCTGAAGGAGTGGATGGTGATCAGTGTCAGAGTATAATGGCACAGTGGGACACCCATCTGCTCTGGTATGGTAGGTCCTAGATTTCTACATGCACAATCCTATCAATCCCTGCTTGAGACAGATATTTTCTGTTTTTCTCTCAGTGCCATCCCCACTTAGCATTCCTGAGGGTGAAACCACTGCCTTTGTCTTACCAATGCTCCCCCAGCCCAGGCCTTCCCCCAGGTCCCCTTGTCATCAGGCACCCATTGGGCTCCCGCTCAGACCTGCATCATCTCTCCTCTCCCCTCTGGGTGTCCTGGGGCTAGACCCCTTCCCAGAGAGCACCCCAAGTCCAAATGAAAGGCCAATGAAAAATCTTCAGACAAACAGCTCTACCCTCCCCTCAGGCTTCACAGGAGTTCGCTTGTGGCCCTACCTCAGGCTTCCCCTGCAGGAGCCTAACCTGCTCCAGGGGCATTCTGCCTCTGGTGTGAGCTGTCAAGCCCTACACCAGGGCTTCACAGCAGGTTGCCTCCACCCGAGGTGCCCGTGGCCGGCCTAGCTCCACCCCTTCTCACCAGGAGGCAGTTAATCGGCCCCAGGTGCAGCCCATGACTGACTAGGGTTATTTCTCTTGCTGGGCGGGGATGCAGATGCAGAGAAGGGCAACAAAAATTATTAGAGGGATGCAGGACAGCACCAGGGTTTTTGGCGCTCTAGGCGAGGGTCCTTCCGCACTCCCAGTTGTTGGTGGCAATTCTGCAGCGGGGGGGGGGGTCCTTCTGCGTTCCCGGTCTTTGGGGCACTTCGGCGGTGGGTCCCGGAGCGAGTGAAGGACCCACTGCAGAATTGCCGATGATGACCCAGAGCGCAGAAGGACCCCCCTGCCACCGAATTGCCACCCTGGGTGGCAAAAAGCCACCCCGCCAAATCCTGGTGCTCTAGGCGACCGCCTAGGTCGCCTAAATGGAAGGGCTGGCTCTGGAGGGATGGAACAACTTCTGTACAAGGAGAGATTAAGAATACTGCGACTGTTCAGCTTGGACAAGAGATGATTAAGAGGGGATATGATGATAGAGGTCTATAAAATGGTGACTGGTGTGGAGAAAGTGATGAGGGCCGTGTTATTTACCCCTTCCCATAACACAAGAACCAGGGGTCACCCCAGGAATTACTAGGTGCAGGTTTAAAGCAAACAGAAGGACGTGCTTCACACAGCGCACAGTCAATCTGTGGAACTCCTTGCCAGAAGATGTTGTGAAGGCCAGAAGTATAACTGGGTACAAAAAAAAGGAGATAAGTTCCTGGAGGACAGGTCCATTAATGGCTGCTAGCCAGGATGGGCAGGGATACAACCCCAAGCTCTGAGTGATGCTAACCTCTGTTTGCCGGAAGCTGGAAGTGGCTGTCAGGGATATTAATAATATATGGAGATATACCTAGCTCATAGTACTGGAAGGTCATTGAGTCCAGCCCCCTGCCTTCACTAGCAGGACCAAATACTGATTTGCCCCAGATCCCAAAGTGGCCCCCTCAAGGGCTGAACTCACAACTCTGGGTTTAGTAGGCCAGTGCTCAAACCACTGAGCTATCCTCCCCTGACTCCAGGACTTAAATTCTTATAGAGTATTTCCTGGAGCCCCCACATACTCCTTCCAACCCAAACACGCTATGAAAACTCCAAGGGGGCTGAAAATATTTACCAGAGCACAGCTCCAGACAGCCCCAGCTGAATTTAAGCCCTGCATCACTCGCTCATCACCCTGTTCTGTTCACTACCTCTGGGGCACCTGGCACTGGCCACTGTCAGCAGACAGGACACTAGGCTGGACGGGCTATCGGGCTGACCCGTCTGGCTGTTCTTACACAGAGATCTAGGCTGCATGGCTCAGAAGGAGGCAGTCTCCTAGCAGGGCACCAATGTCCTTAACAGCACTTATATGTACTTGCAAGGGGCCCTCCCTGTCACCGCTGGTGCCAGAGGCTGGCAGGAAGGGAAGCTTCCTTTTATGCTGTGGTGCAAAGACCCAAGCGGGCCAGGAGTTGTCCTTGCCTCCCAGGAGTGGCACTGGCATCATGCAGGGCCAGCACATGGCTCGCTGCAGATTAATCAGATTCTTGTTCTTGGAGCCACTGGCTGGTGTCAGAGGCGGCCCTGGCTCGGCTGTGCCCACAGCCTGTGCTGGGATGAACAAGCTCCGCCTGGCTCAGCAAGTCCTGACAAACTTCAGGAAACCAAAGAACTGCTCTGGGCTACAGTCCAGCTCACTGCAACACTCAGCCCTGCCCAGGGGCTGTCTCCCTTCTAGGGAAAGGTGCAGTGCAGCCACCCCATCTGGGCCTGCTCCCAGCGTAAGCTCTCTCCTGGGTGTGGGAGACGCTCCAAGTCCTCTGGCTCAGCCCCCACAGAGCCAAGCAGGCAGGGGCAGCTCCAGGCCCCAGCACACCAAATGCGTGCTTGGGGCGGCAAGCCGCGGGGAGCGCTCTGCTGGCGCTGCGGGGGCGGCACGCAGGGTGCCTTCGGCGGCTTGCCTGCAGGAGGTCCGCTGGTCCCCCGGCTTCTGGACCTCCCGCAGGCAAGCCACCGAACGCAGCCTGCCTGCTGTGCTTGGGGCAGCGAAACACCTAGAGCTGCCCCTGCAAGCGGGGGGGGAGGCTATTGCCACGGAAGGGACAGTGGTTACGGCTGTTGCACAGGCTGGTGCCAGACAACTACATGAATAACAGACATGACTAGACTGTGGCTCATGAGTGAAATCCCCACTCCCAGCTACGCTGCAGTTACACAACACCCAGGCCACCAGCACCCCACTAATCCCTGTCACTGAAAGGCAAGGGGTGTGTGTGTGTGTGTCACCCAAAGGTAAGGGGTGGGTGTGGGTGTGTGTCACCCAAAGGCAAGGGGTGTGTGTGTGTCACCCAAAGGCAAGGGGTGTGTGGGTGTGTGTGTGTGACCCAAAGGCAAGGGTTGTGCGTGTGTGACCCAAAGGCAAGGGGTGTGTGTGTGTGTGTGTGTGTGACCCAAAGGCAAGGGGTGTGTGTGTGTTGGGTGTGACCAAAGGCAAGGGGTATGTGTGTAGTGGGTGTGGACCAAGGACAAGGGGGGTGTGTGTACCCAAAGGCAAGGGAGTGTGTGTGTGTGTGTGTGACCAAAGGCAGGGTGTGTGTGTATGTGGGTGTGACCAAGGCAAGGGGGGGGTGCTGTGGTGTCGTGTCTGACCAAGGCAAGGGTGTGTGTATGCGGTGTTGACCAAGGCAAGGGGGCCGGTGTGTTGCACCAAAGCAAGGGTGTGTGTGTATGCGGGTGTGACCAAAGAAGGGGGGGTGTGTGTGACCCAAAGGGTGTGTGTATTGGGTGTGACCCAAGGCAAGGGGGGGGTGTGTGTCACCAAGGCAAGGGGGGTGTGTGTGCGGTGGTGTGACCATAAGGGCAAGGGGTGTGTGATTTGTCTCTCTCTCTCCCCCCCCCAGGCCCTCCCTAGGACGCTTTCGATACACTCCCCCGAGTGGTTCAGTCAGAGGCAGGCTCTGTCCACCACACGGAATGGCCACTCCCGGGCCGTGCCCAGCCCGCCGGGAAGGCGTGGCATGCAGTGGACCTGCCCTGCTCTGCTGTGAGTATCGCTAAGGGCGGGGCATGGGGAGCCAGTGACCTGCAGGGAGGTGCTGGGGGCACGTTTGGGGCCAGAGAACCCCGCGGGGCTGAAGGCGAGTTTAACCGGCAATGGGCACTTCCAACGGGGGGCGCTGGGCTCGGCTGGCCCCGTCAGGCACCGCCCGTTCCCCGCCGGGCTGGTGCCAGCTGCCGGCCCGCCCGTGAAGAGCGGGCGGCGGGCGGCCGGGGAGCCGAAGTCCGGGAACCGGGAGCCGGGACCGCTCGCCATGCTGCCCGCGGCCGTCAGGAAGTGGCTGCGCCGGCCCAAGGTGAGAGCAGGAGTCCGCCCTCCGGCCCGGGACGGGGGCAGCCGGAGCCCCGTCCCACCCCCGGGATCCCGCCCCTTTGCCCCGGGGGGGCTGGCGGAGCCCCCGTCCCACCCCCGAGACTCCTGCCCTCCCTCCCCAGGGGGCTGCGGAGCCCCCGGGACTCCCGCCCCTCCGCCCCCGGGGGGGCTGCCGGAGCCCCCGTCCAGCCCCCGAGACTCCCGCCCCTCCGCCCCGGGGGGGCTGCCGGAGCCCGTCCCGTCCCACCCCCGGGACTCCCGCCCCTCCGCTCCCAGGGGGCTGCCGGACCCCGTCCCACCCCCGAGACTCCCGCCCCTCCGCCCCCGGGGGGCAGCCGGAGCGCCCGTCCCACCCCCGAGACTCCCGCCCTCCGGGCCCGGGGGGGCAGCCGGAGCCCCCGTCCCACCCCCGGGACTCCCGCCCCTTTGCCCCGGGGGGGCTGGCGGAGCCCCCGTCCCACCCCCGAGACTCCTGCCCCTCCGCTCCCAGGGGGGCTGCCGGAGCCCCCGGGACTCCCGCCCCTCTGCCCAGGGGGGGCTGCAGAGCCCCCGTCCCACCCCCGGGACTCCCGCCCCTCTGCCCCGGGGGGGCTGCCGGAGCCCCCGTCCCACCCCCGGGACTCCCGCCCCTCTGCTCCCAGGGGGGCTGCCAGAACCCCCGGGACTCCAGCCCCTCTGCCCCGGGGGGGCTGCCAGAGCCCCCGTCCCACCCCCGGGACTCCCTCCCCTCTGCCTTTGGGGGGGCTTCCAGAGCCCCCATCCCACCTGCAGGACTCCCACCCCTCTGCCCCCCACGGGTCTGCCAGAGCCCCCGAGATTCCCTTCCCTCTGCCTCTGGGGGGAGGGGGGCTTCCAGATCCCTCGTCCCACCCCCAGGACTCCCACCCCTCTGCCCCCCACGGGGCTGCCAGAGCCCCCGAGACTCCCTCCCCTCTGCCTCTGGGGGGAGAGGGGCTTCCAGAGCCCCCATTCCACCCCCAGGACTCCCTCCCCTCTGCCCCCCAGGGGGCTGCCAGAGCCCCCGGGACTCCCTCTCCTCTGCCCCGGGGGAGGCTGCCAGAGCCCCCAGTCCCAGTCCTGGGACTCCCTCCCCTCCACCCCCCAGGGGGGCTCACAGAGCCCCCGGGACTCCCTCCTCTCCACCCCCCGGGGGGGCTATCAGAGCCCCTGGTCCCACCCCCAGGACTCCCCTCCCCTCTGCCCCCCAGGGGACTGCCAGAGCCCCCGGGACTCCCTCCCCTCTGCCTCCGGGGGCGGGGCTTCCAGAGCCCCCATCCCACCCCCGGGACTCCCTCCCCTCTGCCCCTGGGGGGGCTCCCAGAGCCCCCGTCCCACCCCCAGGACTCCCCTCTGCCCCCCAGGGGGTCTAGCAGAGCCCACATCCCACCCCCAGGACTCCGGTCTGCCCCCAGGAGGACTCTGGCAGGGACCCCCCGCCCGTCCTCTCCCCGGGGATGGCAGGGAACTCATCCTTGGGCCCTGTGGGGCAGCCAAGCCAAGGATCAGATGAGGAGTGGGTTGCCCCTGTGGCTGGCAGTGATTCTCTGAGGTGGAGGGGGCAGCCTGGACTGGCAATGCTGGGGTGGGGCTTGGCTCTAGGGCCCTTTGCCCCAAGTTTTGCCCTGTGGCACAGTGCCCTGCCCTGGCCAGGAGGTGCTGCAGCCCCACACGGCTCCCTGGCGTAAGTGCCCTGGTCTGAACCAGGCACCTGGGCTGTCCCTGCACCTGGCACTGCCAAGGAGCCTGTCTGAGGTGCTGCTGTCCAGTCACCCCCCAGCCCCCATGCCTGGAGCTCCGGGCAGCCCCAGACCTCTGTGCAGGGCAGAGAGGGCGGAAGTGCCCCATCGACTCCTGCGATCTGGCCCCTGTGTGTTCCCAGGGACACCCCTGGCCTGCCTAGCTCTGGGGTGCAGGGGGCTCTGTCCTGGGCCAGAGAAGAGGGGCTTAGGCTCAGCACAGCCCATGCTCCAGAGGCTGGACAGGCTTGGCCTGGCACCTGACGCTGACCCAGCGTCCACGGGGTCCGGCTGCGGTGGGAACCGTCCCACCATTGCTGTGCTGCCAGCGGGGCCGGGCCGGGCCGGGCCAGGGGAAGATGGTACAAGAGCATGTCTAAGAGGTGACTAAGGCGGGTGGGGGAGGGTCATGGCCACTGCCTACACATGCCTGAAGGGTGTAAACAGGCAGGAGCTGTTTGCGGGAGTCCCAGGCCTTCCACTCGGGGCCGGGGGAGGGGGGTTCTCTTCCCCCACCCAGGACAGGGTGGGGCCTGGCAGCCGGGGTCATGACCCCCAGACTGGAACAGCACCAAGCAAGGCCCAGGAGGGAAGAGCCCTGCCCTGGCCCTGGGGCCCGGCTCGGTGGGTGACCCACCAGCAGCGGCTGTGTCTCTCTCGGGGGCTGCCGGAAGGACCAGGAGGGCACAGCCAACTGGGCCAAGAGCCAGGCGCTGCCACTTTCCCTGGAGTAAAGCTACAGGGAAGCCCCAGGCTGGGATTCCCCATGGCCAGCCCCAGGGGGGCCCAGCATGCTTCGTGGAGAGTCCTGGGTGACTGGGAAGCGTCTGTTACCTGCAGCAGAGGGGCTGGAGGCAGGGTCCATCCACGGGCAGCTCAGCTCGGCAGGTGGATCCAGGCCCTGCACTCCTAGTATGTGGGCAAAGGAGCAGCAAGGTGTCCTGAGGGCGGGAGGGGCTGGTTGCGGGGGAAGGTAAGAGCTGCAGGTGACTAATGGCCACTGCCAGGCTTCTCTTTGCTTCTCCTCATGGGGAGGGGAGGGGATGGGATGGGACGAAGGCTGCAGCAGGCTGAGTGCTGGGTGGGTTTGCCTCCTCCAGAGTGATGCTTTGAGGCCCAGGGAGGCTCTCTTGCTGTCCCTGGGCAGCGTAACCGGCACCTCCTCTCCCCCTAGCACGGGGCCATTGTGGGCTGCGACTCTCTCCCACGCGGGGCGAAGCAGGGTGGGACGCCGCCCTCGCCTCGCTGGCAGCATCACAGCAGGTTTGGGGGCTCTGGAGAGGCGAGCTGATCCAGTGCCCGAGGTGCAGGAGTGAGGGTCTTGACACCAGGTGTGTGCACAGCCCTGGGAGCCGTGTGTGTGTGATGGGGACAGAGGCGCTCCAGGGCTCTGTTCTCCTCTCCATGCCAGGGTCCCTGGATACCTGGCAGGGAGACGGGCCGTGTCACCCCAGCGGCAACACGCGTGTGTGGAGCTCTGCTCCCAGCCACTCTACCAGGCTTCTGGTCCCAGACCTTAATGGGACAGCAGCCTGGGCTTTCCCCGAGTCTGACTGACTGCCCTGGGCCCATCTCCTGCTTTCCCCACCCCCAGCTCTCCCCTCCCTCATTCTTCATCCTCTTGAAGGGACATACCCCAGGCCAGGGGCTGACTGACCACCAGCCCTCACTACCTCCAGGGGCACAGTCATCCTGTCACAAAGGCTGCTGTCTCTAGCTCTTGCACCTGAGTGTGACGTACACATACATCCAGCCCCACCCCTACTGGGAGCCAACTTGAGTTCATTAACCCTGTTCTACACCAGGGGAAACTGAGGCACAGACAGGGGATGTGGGACTTGCCGAGGCCAGAGTGTGGTGTTTGGGTGGAGCCAAAATGAGAGTTCCAGGATTCCTGATCCCAGTCCTGTTCCTGAGCCACTCGCACAATCCAGTCCAGCTGCGGTATAAACGCTGCAGGGTGGTTAGCTAATTGTGGAATGGCCTGGATTGAGGAAGTGTGTGAGCAGCCAAGCGTGCTGCATGGGTGTGACTGAGACTACTTGGTCTCTTACCTAGTTAGCTCCGTCATGCCTGCCCGAGGTTTATGTGATCTCATGGCCAAGGCAGGGGCCTGCTGTGGCCGTGACTCCATCCCTGAATGGCTCTGCACATGTGCACCGGTGCAGGGGTTACAGGTGAGCGTAACTGACCCTGCAGCCCTCCCGCTACATCAGTCCTGCCCCAAACCCCGCTGCAGCACCCCTGGCTGGTCATGGGTGGCCCTGAGAAAACTCCACTCCAGAGCTGTAGCTCCTGCTGGGCTCGGATGGACGGATGAATGTTCCTGGGAGTGTCAGCGACAGTTGGGATCTGTTGTGCTGCCCTCAGGGCAGGGGCTCCTGGCTCCTCTGACAGCGGAAAATCTGCAGGAATGCTCTGGGCATGCCTGGCGGCATTCGCCATGCAACCCCTTCCCTCTCTGGAGGATTCTCTGGGTTCTGGCTGGCGCCCGTGCTGGGAACCCAGCTGTCCAATCTGCTCTGGGCCTTTGTGGCCAGGAGTGGCGGAGCACTGGTGCATTCTGCTCTCCTGGGCCCAGAGACCTTGGAGGGAGGCCGACAGCCCTGACAGCCCCAGAGGCCTGTTTGTCACGGCCTGGGACATGTTCACCCCAGGGCCAGGTGGGGGTTAGGGGCTGCTCTGAACTCAGCCTCCTGCTGATGGAACAGCCGCGGCCTGCAGCTTTGCACAGAGCTCTGCTGGCCCGAGGCTGCCTGGACATGGTGTTGGCATGAAGCTCTCCTTGGGAGCAGCCTGGGGGGCTGAGACCCCAACTGAGGAGAGCAGCTGGGTGCTCCTGGCCAGGCAGTCGGCAGTAATGAGGCCACCTGGCAGTCCATGTTGCACAAGACTGTATCTAGCTGTTAGGACAGGGCCTTGGGAGCCAGGACTCCTGGATTCTGTCCCCGGCTCGGGGGCACACGGGTGAGTTGCCGGCGCACTGAGTGAAGGGCTGGGAGCACCTTTTGACAAGCAGGTTCTGTGGTGTGGTGTCACTCTTGCCACCCTGTCCCCACGCCATGATCTAGCCCCCCAGTAGTGGGAGGGAAAGGACACGGTGCCCCTTGGGAATTTCTGGCTGGAGGCCCATGGTTGGTTCACAAGTGTCACGGAGTCCCCAGGCGATGCTCTGGAACTGCTCCCCACTAAGCCAGTCAGGACTTTGGGGAGCCTCCTCTCCCTTGGAGCAGACTTGTTCAGGGCAAGAAGCTCCCACGTCTTCACCTCCTGGGTCTCTCCTTGGAGCA
>NC_133775.1:111079342-111097295 GCF_003597395.2 Chelonoidis abingdonii | reverse complement strand
CTGTGGCTTCCCCAGGACCCCGCCTGGGCGGACTCGCTGTGGGAAGCGCACGGAGGGGCAGAGGATGCTGAATGCTCCAAGGAAAGACCCAGGAGGTGAAGCCGTGTGAGCTTCTTGCCCTGAAGACAGTCTGCTCCAAGGGAGAAGAGGCTCCCCAAAGTCCTGCCTGGCTTTGAGGGGACCAGTTCCAGAACATTGCGCAGGGACTCCGTGACAGTACCCCCCCAGACCCCATGGCCTGTCCCTGAAGCAGCTTCCTGCCCACAGGGGGTCCCGGGGCGCTGTGCAGAGTCCTGGCCCCTCGTGCGATGGGCTGGGAGGAGGCAGGTGCTGTCAGTCCTTCCTGTGCCCCTCCTCTGCTCACTGCCCTGCCGCTGGACACCCCCTCTGGCCCCGCGGTGCATGTCGTGCTGGCCCCACCAGAGCTCCTGGGACCAAACACTGCAGCACGTCAGCCCAGCAGGACGGGGCTGGAGCTGGGCCTGTTCCCGCCCCCTGGGGTCCCCACGGTGCCTCCTGCTAGGGAGGCTGGAGCCACAGCGCTCTGCTCCTTGGGGTGACTAATGGAGGCTCCTCTTCTCCCTGTGCCTCTCACCAGCGATCCGACCCCAGGCTGCTGTCCCAGTTCTTCTACGCCGACGAGAGGGTGACCCGCGTGGTGATGGAAATAAATGGGCTGGACGTGGAGACAGACCCTCAGCAATACTTGGTGCTGCTAAACCAGCTGCACCTCAACCAGGTACCCTGTGAGCCAGGCCCTGCCTCCTGCATGGGGCCCAAAGAGTGTGTCCTGCCCTCAGCGGGCTCTGTGGGAGTGCAGGGAGCCCGTGCTCAGTGAGGGCAGAGGGAAGGCTGGGGCGCTGGTGGAGGAGCTGGGTGAGATGGTGCGTGGCTCGGCAGGGACCTGCCAGCGACCAGCACCCCTCGCAGGTGAGCCAGCAATCTCAACAGAACGTCTCCTGCTCCCCTGCCCAGGCTCATCTGCTGACCCTCATCGAGCGGCTCATGGACGAGTGCATCCCCAAGGAGAGGCATTGCCGTGACTACCTGGCCAAGTTCCCAGAGGAGCTCCTGGTGGACAATCTGGGGACCCACGTGCTGTTTGCAGCTGAGGTCAGCCTGCGGTGAGCCCCGGGGAGCAGTCTGGGAGCTCCCCAACCCCAGAAATGCAGTTCCTGGTGCTGGCTGGACCCTCAGAACCCCCTTTTGGGGGGCGCAGGAAGGGTGCCGGGATCCTTTGCAGTGTCTCCCTCATGCTAGACTGGATTGGAGCCCGGAGAGGCAGGGGCTAAAAACACCTACACTCCCCAGATACCTTGAGGGGAGGTGCCATGCACGTGCTCCCCCACCATGCCCAGCTTCCAGCCCTGGGCTCCCCCCAAGCAGACTACGTGCAGTGCCCAACTCCGAGGAGGCCGTCATTCCCCTGGGCCTGTGCTGAGCCCACGACTCCTGTCACATGTTCCCGGGGTGGTGGGATTCCGCGAGGAGGGAAGGGGAGGGGCTGGACTGGGCCAGCTCCGTGAGCTGCCCATGTGCTTTCCACAGTGTCTGGTGGCAGGCACCGTCCTGGGGCTGGAAGAGACGGATGGCCTGCAGCTGCGTCCCCTGGCCAAGAACCTGCTGTGCAGCTTGCAGCTGGTGCGGAAAGTGCTGCGGGAGCAGAGCCTGAGCCAGGCCAGCAGCTGCTCGGAGCCCGTGCGCATGGCGCTGATCCGCTTTGACATGCTCTTTGCTGAATTTGAACTCAGGTACGTGCCAGGTGCAGAACTCAGCTAGCCAGGTGCAAGCATTTGGGCAGGGCAGGACAGGCCATTCGCCAGCAGCGCAGAGAGCGTCAGGCTGGGCATGGCGGGTCCAGGACGCCGGTAGCTGCTCGTCCTTTGTAGTGTGGGGTCTGTACCCTGCTGGGATAGCTGCTCTGGAGGGAGCCAAGCAGGGCTCGAGGTGCTGTCAGGAGCCCTGGGCACAATATGGGCCGCTCGCTGCAGGCCAGGGGGTTCCGTGGCACCCCGCTGGGTGCCCTGGGGAGCAGGACAGGGCCAGGGCTGTCGGGAGCCCTGGGTGCAATCCGGGCTGCTCGCTGCAGGCCAGGGCATTCCGTGGCACCCCGCTGGGTGCCCTGGGGAGCAGGGCAGGGTCAGGGCTGCCTGTGACTGAGCTGGGATTCATGGCCAGCCTGTCTCTTCTAGCTACATGGCCTCGCTGGTCTCGGTGAAGTCCCCAGAGGAGCTCTACAAGCAGCAGGAGATCGTGGTGCTCTTCTGTGAGACGGTGGAGAGGTGAGGGGCTGTGTGGCTGGCAGCGCACCCTGAGGGGAGAGGCCCTGGGCAAGAATTGCTAATTCCCCCCTCCCCACCCTTTGGGGTGTAGTTCCCTGGGGCTGCTGGAGCTGGTGGTGAATGGCAGCTGAATTCCGATCACCCAGCCCCAGCACCCCACTCCTTCGGGGGAGGGGAGCTCTCACCTCCACCACTCCAGGAGCCGGCTGGGTGCTGAGCGGCTGCAGTGTTCCCCTGGCCGTCCTGGAAGCAGGGTGCTTGGACTCCCACAGTGTGGGGCTGCTGCCTCGAGGTCACGCTCACAGCCTGCTGGAGAATGAGAGGGCGTTGGGTACGCTGGGACCCCCCAGCCTGTCTCAAGCCCGCTGCCTCTGCCCTCCCTAAGCAGAGCCTTGAAACTCGGCTACCTGAGCCAGGACATGATTGATGGGTGTGAGCCGCTGCTGATGTTCACCATCCCCCGCCTGGCCATCATCAGGTAAGTGGGCAGCTCTGTGCAGGGGCTGCGGGGCCGAGGCTGCACAACCCTGGCATCCTCCCAGGCACTGGGCTGCCAGCTGTGGCCCAGGAGTTCCCCAGTGCGGGGCAGTGGCTACCTGACTCCAGGCTGCCCCAGGTCGTCTCTCCCCTGTTGGTTCCTGCTCCCTGCCCGCGCTGGGCAGTGCAGCTGCACTGGTACAGGCGCTTCCTTGCCCTGCTGTTGCAGAAGGGTCGCTGGCCTGCGGCACCTGGAGCTGAGCCCCTCTCCCTGTTAGCGCGGCTGCCCCAGGTGTGTTCCGAGTGCACCTGGAACCTGCTTCCCAAACCCAAGGCCTGCACTGCCCCTTGCCCCTTCCAGCCGCTTGCTGACCCTTCGGCTGCACCTCCGGCCCGGGCACTGGTGGGAGGGGGGCTGGGCTGGGTTTGCTTTGAGACAGGGCTGGGAGGGGGCAGCCCAGAGCAGAGCTGATCAGGCTGCGACCTCTCCCTGCATGCAGTGGGCTCCTCATCTATCCCGAGGGGCCGCTCAGCCTGGAACGGACGCCTGAGGAGATGTCCAGAGTCTTCAGCCCCTTTCACAGCATGCTGAAAAAAATCAGGTAGGTGCACTGTCACGGAGTGAGGGGGAGTCCGGCCCTGCACCCCTCTTCCTGGGACTCACAGTGACTCTCAGCCAGCCAGTAAAACAGAAAGTTTATTGGACAACAGGAATGCAGGTTACAGCAGAGCTTGTAGGCACAGCCAGGACCCCTCAATCAAGTCCTGCTGGGAGTTCAGGAAGTTTTGTCCCCTGAATTGCAACCACCCAGCCCAAAACTGAAACTGAACTAACTCGCTCCAGCCGGCCCCTTCCTGTGTCCAGCTTCCCGGGCAAAGGTGGTGACACCCCTCCCCACCACCTGGCTCAGGTTACAGCCTTAGGTCCTGTCCCTCACCTAAAGTCCTCCCCGGCTCTCCCATCCCCCGCACAGACAGTCCCTACTCCATCACATGCACTGGGCGGTGGGGAGGGAGAGTGCCGTGGGGCAGAGAAGGGTTGGACCGTGGGGAGCAGAGTGGGGAAGGGGAACACCATGGGGTGTGGGAGGGCTGGACGGTGGGGAGGAGGGAGGGGTGGGGGAGCGCTGTGGGACAGAGGAGGGTAGGATTGGGAGGCTTTGGGGATATTGGAGGGTCCGGGCGTGGGAGTGGGAGGGTGGGCCTGGATGGGGCAGGAGTTGTGGCAGATCGGCGCTTCTGTGGGCAGGGGTGCGAGAGATGGTGGGGGAGCCGCTGTGGGGCAGGGGGGCTGGACGTGAGGGCGCAGGGGGTGGGGGAGCGCTGTGGGGCAGAGGAGGGCTAAGTGTGGGAGAGTAGGGATGGGGAGCGCTCTGGGGTTTGGGAGGCCTGCATGGGGGGGGGAGGGTGTGGGCAGTGGACAGGGGAACGCTAGTGGGCATGGTGGGCTGGTGGTAAGGGGAGGCGAGTTGGATGGGCGCGTGGGCAGCGGGAGGCTGAGCTGTGGGATAGGGTTGGGGGTGGGGGGCGGGGGGAAGGGGGGGAACGCTGTGGGGCAGGGGTGGGCTGGATGGTAGGGAGCAGGGTGGGGTGGGGGAGCGCTGTTGGGCAGGGGAGGGCTGAGCTGTGGGAAGTAGGGTTGGGGGAGAGCTGTGGGCTATGGGAGGGCCAAGCCGTGGGGAGGGGGAGGGCCAGGCGGTGGGGAGCAGGGTGGGGAGGGCTGGGGAGTGCAGAGTTCCAGGGGGATTACAAAGCTTGTGTGCGGTGCCCTCTGGCGGCACGACCCCGGCCCGGTGCAGACTGCCTTGCTGCTGAGCGCCTGGTACTGGTGCCTGGGAAGGGACCCAGCTTAAGCTGCTCTGGGGCCCCAAGTGGCCTGTGGCTGCCCTCTGGCTCCCCTCGTGCCCAGCCCAGCCCCCCAGCTGTGGGAGGGCAGAGGGAGGCCCAGCCTGGCAAGGTCTCATGCCCGTCTCTGGCAGGGACCTGCTCCGCGTGCTGTCAGAGGAGGAGCTTGTCCTGCTGGAGAAGATCCTGTGCGCTGCCGAATCGGAGGGTCCTTGCAGCGCAGCCTCTCCTGAGCCCAGGGGCGAAGCGGCTCCGGACACTCATCTCCCTGCCTCCCGGTGGTCCCCGGAGCCTGCCCGCAACTGCTCTCAGCACCGCCCTGCCTGCAGCTCCGAAACAGCTGCTAACCCAGACGCTGGAGCCCCAGGAACTGCCACTGGAGCCACACAAAGGGGCAAGGAGGAGGCAAAGGAGCCTGTGACCACTGACACTCTCCCCGAAACGCCCCTGAACATGAGAACTAGTGATGTGGATGCAGCCTGCACTGGGTCAGCCTCGTCAGGCCTGTGGCCACCTGCTAAGGCCGTGCCCTCAGGGGAGCCTGGCAGAGCCGGCGATCTCAGCAGGGACATGTGGCTGCAGGTGCACTCCGCCGTGCCAGCAGGAGCAGGGCACGCTGGCAGCGTGGGGCCTCCCTGGGACAGAGGCCAGCAGTCCTGGGCATGCTCCACGGGCCGTGGCCAGCTGGCACTAGTGGCTTCTGTGCCATGGGAGCCGACTCTGCCAGGAGGGTGCGTGGAGGCCTGTGTGCAGAACGGGTGGGCGAGGCCAAGCCAGGCCCAGTCTTTCCCCCCACTCCTGCCTGGCAACAGCAGCAGGTAAGTGGTGCTGAATGACACGGCCTAGAGCAGGTGCCCAGGTGAGGTGCCAGGCGATGTGCCCTAGCGAGCAGTTCCCCAGGCAAACTGGAGCCTCCTCTAGGCCAAGCCTAGGAGCCCCCCTGGGTACAAGTCACCGAGGCGACCAGACCCAGTTTAGTGTCTGAGCTAGGGGCTTGTGTGCCGGGGGGTAAGTGGGGAAGGCCCCGCAGGAGCAGCCCTGCTGTCGGACCAGACGGGGGGCTAGTCTGGGGGGCAGGGAAGGGGGACCAGCCTCTTCCCTCTTGTGTGACTTGCGCCTCTCTTCTGAGCAGGCCCCTGGGGCAACAGGCAGGCAGTGCCCAGGGCAGAGCGATCCACGGGGCTGTGCTGAGCGTACGCCGGCCAGAGCTCCGCTCTCGTTACCGCAGCACCCGGGACATGATCCACACACTCTTCGTCTGCATCTCTGGTAGGTGCTGGCCCCCATGGGCCAGGCGAGAACGCTGGCCTCCTGCGCTGTCCCGCACCGCTGTGGGGGAGCCTTGGGACCAAGGCACGGGGCTGGCCTGGGGGTGCTGCGGGCAGTGGCGGGCCATGTGAGGGGAGGTTGTGCCAGGTGCATAGAAAGCTCCAGCTAGAGTCAGCTTCTGCCATGTGGGAGCAATGGCTCTTGCTGGCAGGTGTGCCTGGAGGAGGTGCGTCCGTCAGGTGCTTCGCCACTGCAGGCAGTTGGGAGTGGCTCATCAGCGGGCACCATCTGCCCCCACCCGCTGGACCCCCCGAAGGGCCGGTGGAGCAGCAGAGGAGGCCGCGGCACACACCCACGCTCGCATGTGCTGGGCACCAGCGGACACTGCAGGCTGAGTGCCAGCGCTGGCGCGGTGCCCAGGCTGTGACGTGCCCAAGATGGAGTCAGAGGGTCACGCTGCCCAAAACAGCAGCTCCGCCTCTGTGCATAGGAGACTACATATCCCATCATGCACTGCCTCCCAACGCTTGGATTCAGCCTGCGCATTGCTGCTGGATCTGCAGTCTCTGCAGGCTGCATCTTTGGCCACCGGGTTGGCTCCAAGGTTTTTGCCGCCCCAAGCAGCGAGGCCAAAAAAAAAAAAAAGCTGCAATTGGCAGCACTTTGGCGGCTGCTCTACCGCTCCACTTCATTCTTTGGTGGCGGGACCTTCCCTCTGAAAGGGACTGAGGGACCTACCGCTGAATTGCTGCCGCAGAGCCAGACTCGTCGCCCCTTCCCATTGGCTGCCCCAAGCACCTGCGTCTTGCGCTGGTACCTGGAGCCAGCCCTGCAGGCCTGGGGGAGCCGAGCTCTGCAAGCACATCGCTGATGTCCATATAAAGTCCATTGTCGTCTGGGAGACGCTGGTGTCTCTAAGTCACCCCATGGTGAGCATGGGGCTAAACCCCACGGAGCTGCCTGCCTTTGGTGCTGTGTGCATCCCACCCTGCTGCCTGTGGGGCCAGGCCACCAGCGCCTCTCGGGAGGCAACTGCAGGCCCCTTGGCCCTGACTCTGCTGCTCTTTCTTGGGCAGGGGTGGCAGACCAGCTGCAGACCAACTTTGCCAGTGACCTGCGGAGCATCCTGAAGACGGTGTTCCACATCATGACATCCCAGCCCGAGGCCCCAGTGGTGACAGATACTGGCCGTGAGTGATCCTCCTCCTCCGTCAGCTGCAGCCTCTTGGGAGCGGGTGGCAGTGAGGAGCTGGCACAGAACACACTCTTCCTGTCAGTCTTGTCTGTCACTCGCTGGTTACTAAGCTTGGTGTCAATGCCAAGCAGGGAGCCCCTTGCATAATGCTGGCACCCAAATCTGCCCCTGGGGAGGGTACAAGGCTGGGGAGGCAAGATGGCCATGCACACAGCTTAGGATGGGGTGGGAGCTGAGTTACTACAGAGAATTCTTTCCTGGGTGCTGGCTGGTGAGTCTTGCCCACATGCTCAGGGTTTAGCTGATCGCCATATCTGAGGTCGGGAAGGAATTTTCCTCCAGGGCAGATTGGCGGAGGCCCTGGTGGGGTTTTGCCTTCCTCTGCAGCATGGGGCATGGGTCATTTGCTGGAGGACCCTCTGCAGCTTGAAGTCTTTAAACCACGAGTTGAGGACTTCAGTGGATCAGACACAGATCAGGGTTTTTTTGCAGGCGGGGGTGGGTGAGATTCTGGGGGCCTGCGTTGTGTAGGAGGTCAGACTTGGTTCCTTCTGACCTTAAAGCCTGTGAGTTTCTGGTGACACCCCAGGCTGTGTTGCTGGAGACAGCCCTGGTGGGGCAGAGCAATTGCCACGGAGGATGTGCCTGGCATCTAAAGCTGCTGGACTGTCTGGGAGCCAAGGTGCAGCACCAGCACACACAATGCGGGACTAAGAGCAGCCTTGTGCCGTGGGGCGTGCGCCTGCTGGCACATTGCGGGGTTGTGAAGCAGGGAGCTGAGCAGCAGAAACCAGCCCCTCCCTGCAGCCAGGTATGCTGTGAGCAGCTCCTGTGGGCAAGGCGCTAATGCTTCCCCTTGCACCCCAGAGGAGGAAGAGGCGGGAGAAGCTTCCCACTTGGCAGACTGTGCTCTGTGCTCCAGCCACGGGGAGGGGAACGGGACCAGGCAAGGAGACGGTAAGAGGGGTAGGATGTGACTGGGGTCCCTGCTGGCCCTGAATTGGTGGCTAAACGAACTCTTGCTCAGTCCCTGCTGTCAGCTAGCAGGGTCCTGCTCCCGGCACCCCCCAAGGCCTGATCCCAGCCCAGCCTCCTACTCCAGACAGGTCCAGTGAGGGAGATCTGCCACAGCCCTAGTTATCTGCAGGTCCCCAAGCACGCCCCCAGCACAAACTCTGGCCTCACTTGCACCCTGCAGAACCGGCCCAGGCCCCCTTCATTTCAGGGGACAGGGCCTTAATGCCCCCTCGACGTAGCACCCACCAGGCTCCAGCATTTGCTTGCCACCCCCCAGGCTCCCCTCCTGCACCTCTGCCAGCACAGTCCCCCTGCCCTTCCCCGAGTGCACCTGCTCTCCCCAGCCAGACCCCAGGTTCTATTAGCCTCACCTCAGCCAGGCCAGCAGGGCCACCCCTCCCCAGCAAACCCCTTCTCCTGGCCCCAGGGACCTGCCTTGGGCTGCTTCTCCTTGAGCTTTTATCGCCCCCAGGTGCTGCCCCACCCTCCTAACTGGCCAAGCTGAGAGCACCTGTTCTGGCCCGGGGCCAGCCCCCTGGGATGCCCTCACTGTGAAAGGTATCAAAGCGTTGGAGCAGGACCTGGCTCTCCAGCATGCTCCCCTCCCAGCTCTGGGCAGCCCAGGCCCCCCCTTGCCTGAGGATTGGTGCAGTGAGGCTCCTTCCCCTGGGCTCTCTCTGGCTGCCTTTCCCTCAGCCTGGCTCAGTGCTTAGGGTGTTAGCCTGGGACTCTGGAGCCCTGGCCTCAGTTCCCTGTGATGGTGGGCAAGTAGCCCAGTCCCATCAGCGACATGGAGACACGGCACTGCAGTGAGGACCAAGCCAGTCTGGGAGGCGCTCGGGGGTTCCCGTGATGGGGGCCGTCAGTACTGTGAGAGCTACTCCACCCACCCCCTGCTCTGCGGGTGGCACTTGTTGCTGGCATGCAGCGGGATTTCATTTCGTCATGCATCTCCTTGGGGCCTGGCTCGTCTCACCAGCCGCCGTTCTCCTGTCCCTCTGCAGGCACCTCCAGGCTGCCCGAGTGGGTGCCGGATGGCACATGCAGCCAGTGCACAGCATGTCAATCACCCTTCACTGTGCTCCGCCGACGGCACCACTGCCGCAACTGTGGGAAGGTAGGAAGCCGGGCTCTGGGCAGGGAGCTGTCCGTGCTGCAGGCCTGTGCTGGGGGCTACTGCCCGGGTGAGGTCTGTGGTGCAGCGAGGAGGGTAAATGAAGCCCCACTCAGAGAGGGTCCTCCCCAGCCTTTGAGCGGGTGATGGGGCCCATGTTGGGAAGGGCTCCGTTGATTCGCTGATGCAGGAACAGGCGAGTGCTCACAGCTGCTGCCCTTGGGCGTGCTGGCTGCCCCTGCAGTGGGCCAGAGCTGGATTCCCAGGCGGTGCCCCTCACTCATGGTTTGGTTTCTTTCCCTGGCAGATCTTCTGCTCTCGCTGCTCCCAGCACACGGCGCCACTCCCTCACTACGGCCTCCTGAAGCCAGTGCGTGTCTGCACTCACTGCTACACCACGCACCTCCCTGCCAGCCCCCAGCCCCTCAGCTGCCCCTGAGCTGCTCTCGGCTGTGTGTGTTGGCGGCCCCAGTGGAGTGGCTCATCACAACCCCTCTGCCTCGGAAAGCTACCAAAGCCTGCTCAGGGATTCCGGCAGCCTGCACTGCTTGCAGAGAGTGTGAGGACACTGCACAGACCTTGTGGGGAGCTCCTGGAAGGGCTCTCGCTACTTCTTGCCATGAGGTTTTGAGCTTTAAGTCAAGGAATCCCTGTCCGAGCTGGAGGGTGGGCTGTGGAGACAGCAGATCCCTGTGTGGATCTGAGCCAGGCAGCCGCACTCCAGCTGCCATCTCGGCAAGAAAGGGATCCCGCAGGGATGGTGCCTGGGCTGGTGTGCGCTGCACTCCAGCCAATCCTGCTGCTTCCTCTGACCCAAGCACAGCAGATCCCACTGCTCCATGGTGACCCAGCTGGACTGCTCTGAGCCATTCCTCCCAGGTCCTAGTTAGAGGCGTTGGGACAGGCAGGATCTGCTGCCTGAAGTGACTGTAGAGAGACAGCCTGGTGCTGGCCACTAGCTTCACCCCACAGGGCCCAGTTGCCCCAGCCTCTCGTGCCACTCACCCGAAGCTGGATGGGTTCAGCAGCTTGGTTAGTGTCCCAAGCAAGCTCTGGGCCCGGCAGAGCTGATGCTGTGGGGACTTGGCTCTGGGCCTGGCCAGCAGGATGCGAAGTGCTGGCTCTGGTGCCAGTGGCCAGCCTCCTTTGCAGCAGCAAGGCAGGGTGGGGGCTTAGGAACAGGGGGATGCCTCCTCCTCCCTTCTTTCCATCCCCCCCCCCACCCCGTGCTGTGGGAGGGGGTTGCTGAACAGCTCAGATCGGCCCCTTGGGCCCTGCGGCCACTGGGAGTGGTGCCAGGAGCTGGCTTGGCTTTGCACACGCTGTTTAAAGCAGGGCCTGGGAAAACCTCAGTGTTGTATCTCAAGTGCTGCCCAGCCTTCCCTGGGGCCAAGAGGGGCTCTGGGTGCTCAAGGTTTGGCACGAGCAGTGACTAAAGCCGGAGCACCTAGACTGCCCAGTGGAGGGCAGCAGCTACCAGGCGCAGAGAATAGACTGCAGGCAGCTGCCCGTGCTGCCTCTGGAGACTCCAGGCCCCAGCATGCACAGGAGCCTAGCTGGCCCAAAGGGGTGGTCCTGCTGGCTGGCATTTGGCATGGCTCCGGGGGCTGCAGGTGGTTCCTGAGCTGTACCTTGTCCCCTGCCAGGGTGTGTGGGGAGCGTTTCTCTTCCTCTTTCCAACCAGGTCTGTTCACACTTACCCCTCCCAAGCCCCGGGGTGGGACAGGTGCCTCTTGTCCTTGTGTGGTTCTGCTGCAGAGCGGGCTGGAGGCGCGGCTCGTGGTGCTGAGCCCCTGCCTGGGCTTGGGAAGCTGCAGCTGTCCTGGGCCCAGGCTGTAGCCTGCACCGGGGTAGGGGCTGTAGAAAGCTCTGCCAGCAAGGAGCCCCAGGCTGGATGAAGGGTACTGTCCCGTGGAAAAGTGGCCACAGCCACCTGTGGCTGGCACAGTGTCGCAGGCCCATGCCTGCCAGCGTAGAGTCTAGTAACCGAAACTCAACCAATGTTCCCCGTCAGCCCTGCCTGCGTGTGCTGTGGCCTCCCCCACCCCAGTGCTCAGCCCCGCCTCGTGAGCACGAGGGGCACCCAAGCTTTCATTAAAAAAGTGCAGCCAAGCCCCCGAGCTAGGCTGGAACATAGGCCAACGAGTGTCTCTAATGCGCATACTTAAAACAAACTTTGGCCTTTGTGTCTTGTTTCAGTGGCTCTTGTCCCCGTAACGACTGGCAGGTGGTGGGAGCTGGTTACCTGCACCCATGAATGGCCCAGGTTGTGACAAAGCAGTTGGTGATGGTGTCAAGTACTGCAGTAAACTGAGAACATTCGCTGCAACTGGTCAGTTAGGATTAAGCCCTGACTTGTGGCATCAGGTGACTGTGGGGGGCGGGATGTTATTACAACACCTCTTTTCAGGATCCAAGTTTGCCACCCAGAGAAATGGGGGGAGGTTGGCTGAATGCAGCACCCCTGTTCCCAGGCTGGCCCTGGAGGAAGCAGGCACTGGCAAGCCCAGAAAACATCCTTTGTGCCGCATGCTTGTGGCCCTGCGGGATGACTGTACAACTGGGGGCCAGG
Source organism: Chelonoidis abingdonii (assembly GCF_003597395.2). Classification (NCBI taxonomy): domain Eukaryota; kingdom Metazoa; phylum Chordata; order Testudines; family Testudinidae; genus Chelonoidis; species Chelonoidis abingdonii. The sequence goes on along the minus strand of NC_133775.1, from coordinate 111,085,524 downwards.
TATGGGGCAGTCCAAGGAATGCAGGTCCCTTGAGCTGTATGGTCCCGCTCAACCTGGAGGCCTGGCTCGAAATGCAGGTGGTCGCCAGTTGTCTGGATTTTGACAGAAAGTTTAGTTACCACAGGCAGGGGGAGGCACCAGGTCAGTAACCCTTGCCCGCCGTGGGCCTAGTNGGGGTAGGAGAGTAGGCCTTGGGTGGGGGGGGGCGCGGCGGGGCTTTGCCCCTCTGATTTCTGCAAACACCGAGCAGGGCTTGCTTTGCTCAGCCTGTGTGGGGGAGGAAAGGAGGGGCTCTGTCCTGCCCATCCTGTGCTGGCTGCCTCAGCCCCCCCACCCCCAAGCTGAGGCAGGCAGTGCTGGGATGCTGTCTCCTGCTGCCCGCAGGCATGCCCGTCTACCTGCGCTGTCCTGTTGCTGTACAGCAATGAGTGCCTGGCCAGGGGACAGCGGAGAGAGGAAGGGGATGGGCAGGGGAGGTTTTGGCTTCTGTGTCCAGTTTCTGGTCATTAACCTGTGCCAGCCCCTGCTCAGCCTGGGTGTCTCCTACCTGCAGGTGTCAGGTGGGCTCCTTGGAGGATCCAGCAAAGAAAAGGAAGGAGCAAGCAATGGGAGCGGGGCCTTGGGGGAAGAGGCGGGGCCTCAGGGGTCCAGTTATCAGCAAGGCCTGCAGGGTTTGTGCCATGGCTGGCGCAGCAGGTGCCAAGGGAGCCAGCTGGGCTTGCTCAGGTTCAGCTCTGGCTCCTCCCATGAGCCAGGTAGTGGCCAGACCCGGGGCAAGCGTGAGGAAGGGCACGTGGCTGCCCCATACCGCCCTGCCCTGTCTGGCTGAGCCCTGAGCCTGCATCACCTCCACTCCTGCTCTGGGGAGGAGAGCGCAGAGGCAGGCTGGAAATTGCCTGCCTCAGTGGAGTGCTGACCCTCCACTGGAGAAACCCAGGCACCATTCCCAGGGTGCAGGACCTGGAGACACCTCCCTTTGGCTGCTAGAGAGAGCTGGGGCCAGCCGCAGGGAGCAGATTCCTCTCTGCTCCCAGCAGCCAGGGAATCAGGGCTAAGGGCCTGGATTCCCCTAGGCTCTCTCACAAGCACTGACCACGGTCAATGCCACAGAAGCCCAGGGCTGGGCCAGCCTCTTCCCTCGCAGCAGCTGGTAAAACAACTCAGCTATGGCTGGTGGCAAATCCTCTGCCCCACAGCCCAAGCTGGGGCAGACAGGCCCATAGCCTGCATCTCCCAGGGATGATTCTTTACTCTTCACCTCAGACTCCCACAGCAGCTTCCATGCGTCTGAGGCTGGGACCGGCAGGGGGCTGTGAACGGCTTGGCTGACTGGGCCCAGGCCGAGACAGATGTGGAAGGACTGGTGTTAGGAGGCAGTGACGGGTCAGTTTCAGCACCGGCAGAGAACACAGCTGCTCCCACACATCTTGGTAATGCCAGATAGTGTCCTGAGTGAGGGCTCCGCCCGACCTCTCTGGGCAGGTCCTGCAGGAGCTTACCACCCCTGCTCTCCCCCAGGATTGTTTCTTCTGCAGTGCCTGCCCTAGCAGGGTATGCCCCCCTCACTACACTTGCAGAGGCCCCTTGGGTCACAGGCAAGGGGTGTGCAGCGCCTGGCATTCATCTTTCCAGACAAACCCCAGGCTGAGGCCCCCTGGGCACAGCCTGGCAGCATCTAGCTTCAAGGGAGCCTAAATCTCACTAGCTGACATGGGGAGGGAGCTGCTTGGCTTGGCTTCCAATAGCTAAAGTGGCTGAAGCAGCCAGTATGGGGCCTGTGGGAGAGGGGACAGTCACCCTCGGCCATGGGGAGCAGCCTGCTGCTGCAGGGAGGCCTGCAGACTTGTGCCTGGGCGCCTTGCTCTGCCACTAGGGCAATAAATACTGCACTGGGGGGAGGAGTAGACAACCCAGCTCTCCCTCTGGACAGAGAGAAGCCTTCATTGTAAATAGGGAAGCAAGTGTGCTGCTCACCTTCCAGTGGGGAAGGGGGCTGCCCCTGCTTTGCAGACAGCCATGGTAGGGGCCTGCCCATCACAGGTGCTTCAAGGGAGCATCGGCCTTTGGAGAGTCTGCAGCCCTAGAGAGCCTGCTACTCAGCAAAGCAGCAGCCCCAGGAAGCTGCTGTGGGTCCCAGCATGGGCTAGCTGGCCAGAGCTCCTGGCAGGACCACAGGGTTGTCCCTCAGCGCTCTGCTGACACGTGGTCCCTCTCTGGCCGGGTCGGTGGGCCTAGGGGCCAGGCACACCCATTTCAAGGCCACTACTGGGACCTGTGCTGAGCACTGCCAGCCCATCACTGTCCAGCCCCGCCCCTGAGGGAAGTGGGTTCTTTAATGATAGTTACATCTTAGAAAGGATCTAGCTGCAGCTGATTGTCAGACTCGTACAGTTTCAATTAAAAAATATAAACTCTAGAGAGGCTCCTGTCCGCTGTGAGGTGCAGGATGGAGCTGGCCAGTGCTACTCTGGACTCCTGCCAGCAGCAGAGGTGGCTGGCTTCTCACACATACTGCTGCTGCTTCTTGGTGGCTGCTTTGCTGGCCAGGTCCTTGGCTTTCTCTGTGGCTGCTAAGGCCGTCTCCTTGGCCTTCTCAGTGGCCTCCTTCGCTGTCTCCACCAAGGTCTTGGAGGGAGCTTCTCCTACAACGAGGAAGTATAAGCCAGCTGTGTAGCCCAGCAGGTCTCCTCCCCTGCACTCACCACAGCCCAGGATCTCAGAGGGCTGCAGAACTGCCCACGGCCCAGATGGAAAGGTTCCTCTTGTTCTTGGGTAACAGGCTGATATGAGCAGTCACAGCCTCCTTGGGGCTGGAGCCAGTGTCCCTGCACAGCAGGCTGTGTGCACCACCACTGCCTTTATTGGCTTCAACAGCGTCTGCTTAGAGCACGCCCTTTGTAGCTGCAGGATTTGCAGCAGTGAGGAGACCCAGCAGCACAGACAGGTGCCTCAGTCGGCTGTGGATGGCAGGGGCTGAGTCTCCCTGCTCGGTAGTGGGTGCAGCACACGCCCACTCTGACACTGGGAACCTCTCACCCATCTCCTGAGCGCAGGGAGCCCTTTTAAACACCCTCCCACACCTTGCTGCAGGCCACCTGTTAAACCCATGAGAGCAGAGGCCCCCAAACCGTGGGACATGCCTCCCCAGGGGGCACAGAGAAATGGGCTGAGGGTGTGGCTGGGACCCAGGCTAGCTCCCATGGGAGAAGGGAGGGAGCACCGCCTACCACTGCTCCTGGCCCCACCCCCGGCTGTGGCCCCAAGCCTCGGCCCTCTTACCGCCGTCCACATTCCGGCGCGGAGGGAGGGGAAACATTGGGGATCACTGCGCTAGAGGAATGCAGAGAGTAGGTCCAAGTTGGTAATTCCTCCTGGCCACTCAGCCTAAGACATCAGTGTATGCTGCTGCCTGCTGGGTCCACAGGCCATCCCTGGGGTTTCCAGTGAGGCCAAAGGGAGTTGGGTGCCCATGTTAAAGGTGAGGTGGATGCAGGGCTGTGACATCAACCACCACCCTTGACTGGAAAATCATGTTGCCATCCCCAGTCCCAGGCCCCGCTGGTCCGCAGAGGCCAAGGCACTCACCTTGCATTTTCGCTAGCACGTATTCAAACCCCTTGGTGCTCTTGGTCACGTTGCTCTTGAACCTGGCCAGGCCAAACTCCTGTAACGAGAGACCAGAGCTGCAAGCCTGAGCCAAGGAGTCCCGGCAGCTTGTGATCTGCTTAAGCTGCCTTTTGAACCCAGCGATGTGTAAGTGCCGCTCCCTTCTTCCCTGTGCTGTGGAGATCCCTTTGGGCTGCCAACTAAGCACCCACTGGAATCAGCCTCTGTCAGGCATAGGGCTGGTGCTTGCAGCATCATGGTGTATCAGGCTTCCGGGGATGCGCTGAACATGGCAGCCACTCACCTGGATGGCCCGGGAGACGCCAAACAGACTGGAGGAGATCCACGCTTCCCGTCTGACTTGAGTCCAGCTGCTGTTCTCTGGGTTCACACAGTAAACGCAGCGCTCCTCCACCACCTGCAGGAGACGACAGCAGCATCAACCCAGGGCTCCCACTGCCCACGCGCCCTGGACATCGGGACCAGATGGTCCTGGGGTTACCTCAGGCAACAGCGTTTCTGGTCCAATTCACTGCTTGCTGCCCTTGCCACTCACCATAAGACGTGCATGATTAATGTTCCAGGTGTACGTGGTCATGGTTCGGTTCTTCGGGTCCACAATGGAATCTTCCAGGATGTACACAGAGTGGGCGACATTAGCAGGAAAGAAGCGCTCTGCCCACCGCGGCATCCTGTTGGTCTTGGTCAGGAGCCGCCTGGAGAGCAGCTTCTGGTCCGCTGTCACCTCTCGGTGCACAATGTCTTCTGTCAGGACATGCTTGCTGGGAGAGAAAGGCAGGGGAGGAGGGTGGATGTCAGCCTGAAGTCTGTGCCTCTGGGATCCACGCAGCCCTAGGAGTCAGCCCTGGCCGCAAAGCAGCACTAGATGTAGCAGTGTGGGTGCTTCAGAGGCACACTCTCCTCCTACGCAGTACCGACCCCATGTCCCAGAATGGGGCCAGGTGTGCTCTTTGCTAATGAAGAGAGGCCCTGGGCAGTTAATCATCTGAGATATCACTGGGTTTTCATGGGAGAGTAAAGCTGTGTCAGCATCCCTAATCCCACCTCCCTGCTAACGCAGCTCGTGGGAGGAGAGGGGTTACCAGATGGGGGTAACAGATCTGGTGGGTGTCTCAGCAATGGCTGGCCCAGGGCAGGGATGGGACCTGGCTCACTCTGTGCTCAGTTCCAGCCCAAGCTGTGTGTGGGGAGACCACAGAAGGGGGACAGTGCTGAGAGTGCATGACTAGGTGGCTTGGCCTGGCCTGGCCTGGCCCGCCTCACAGCAGCCCCCCCAGCCCAGGGAAGATACTGCAGGAGAGGAACTGTGACAAGACAGGGTGCATGCAAAGCAACGCCTGTGGGGGGCAACGACTCCATAACGATGACACCCCTGGATGCTACGGCTCAGCGCAGAGAATCTACACGTACTCAGAGCTCCTGCATCTCCCGCCAAAACACACCCCAGGCACTGGGCCACGGACACTTTGGAAAATGACAATAAGAAGCTGGCCACACTGTCTCAGTTCATTTCCTGGCCCCAGGAACTTTGTAACCTTGGTATGCGGCTATTCAACAGCTGCTGCACACCACCCCAGAAACGGCTGCATGTCAGCGGTGGGCAGAGCAGCAGCTGGGTTTAAAGGCTAATGCACATTAGGATCCTTTGGATGCAAGCTGATGGCCTCCCCCATGGAGGGTAGGAGGACCCACCAGGGAACCTGCAGGAGGAGCCAAAGAGGTGGCCAGTGACGCTCATGCGAGCAATGGAAGGAATTTATGATAGGAGACATCCTGGTCTAAGCATGTGAGCAGCAGGAGGGGTCACGGCAGGACAGGCTTGAACTTAGCCTCACGCTCAGTGAGGGAAGCTTCAGTCTCCACGTTCAGTGGGAGCGGCTGCCTGGAATGTGGTGCAATGCGAGAGACCTGCCACACCTTGGAAACAGGCAGGGGATCCCACAGAACCGCAAACAGAGCCACTGGAACCGGCTATTGCTGGTTAGACACTCTAGGGCGTATGGTCCTGGGAGCCAACACCTGTGTGCGTGCGTGCGCCCCCCCCCTTGGTCACAAGCAGGACAAGGGGCTGGGGACAAATGTCTCAGACAGACCCAGCACCCCTCTTCAGTGAAGGGCTGGCACACAGCACAGATCTCCCTTCCCTGCCAGCACAACCAGGGAGCAGACACTTCTGTGACTGGAAAGGTCGCAGGACAGCCCCTCAAGCGCCTCTAAGAACTATTTGGGGGCAGGTGTCTGGCCTGTCATACAGGGGCTCAGGCTAGCTGACCACACTGGTACCTTCTCGCCCGCCACTGCCCCTTGCAGTCACTCCTTGGGGTCAGGCACAGCAAGCTGTGCAGGGCACCGCACGGGCCCTCTCGCTGCCCAGGGCCAACTGTGCAGCTGCAGGAAGAGGCCACAGCTCCAACCCCCCCCACAGGGCCCCTCCAGCCCATGACAGGAGGGGCTCAGGCACAGAGAAAACATGGCCAGCAAACAGCCCTGGAAACCTGCCCCCAGCTGTTTGGGGTGTGCGGGGTGGGTCCTGGTGGCAGAGACGTGGGGGGGGG